>NW_027641010.1:0-234664 GCF_949752795.1 Hyperoodon ampullatus
TCATAAGTGATATCTTATGATAAGTTTCTTTTTCTCTGTGACTTATTTCACTTAGAATCATCGTACCTGAATCCACCCATTTTGCTGCTACTGGTCTTATGACATTGATTTCATGGCTGAGGGATATTCCATCGTACGTAAGTACCACAATTTTTTGAACCATTTTTATATTTCCTGGGATATTTAAGGTGTACCCAAGTTGAGGTCCTTGTAAGCAGTGCAGCCCTAAATTTTGGGGTGGCTCTGTCTTATTGATTTTCAGTTTTCCCAAGGTATATTCCCTAGACTGGAAGTGCCCTTGGCTCTGTAGCTCTGTTCTTTACTTGTTTTAGGGAACACAATGTACTCCTCCAGAGGGGCAGTTGGCAATTTACATCCCACCCATCAGCATAACAGGGCTCCCTGTTCTCCAGGGCCTGTCTTGCCTTTCTGGTTTTTACACACTTTGTGGATGTCCCTTTTGACCGCTGGGAAGTGATACTTCTTTGTAGTGCAGATTTGCATTGCCCGCCTGCTTGCTTGGCCAAAAAGGGCGTATGCGTTTTCTCCTGAATATATTCAGGAGAAAACGCATACGCCCTTTTTGGCCAAGTGTATCATTGTCGAAGTTGTGCCCCTCTTCCTGTGCTTTAAAGGCGATTCCAACGTACCTCTTGAAATCTGTTTCCTGCTATTCTGCCTCGCTTTCAAGTCTGCCTCCTTGCCTTCCCTCAACAGATTTTTGGACGATAGTTGTCCTTTATTACTCGGCCAGTTTCTGAATTGCTGTGCACCTCAGCTCCATTTTTCAACTCGTTTTTGGTGAGCTGACCGCAAGTCCAAAATTTTGGTTCAGGACCTATGCTGGTTCCCGGTGGGGGGCTGAGACCTTGGTTAATTCTTCTTCCTGCCGGGAAGTTAGAGTGATATGTGCCCATCCAAATGCCTAACAGCTACGCTCTCATTGGTTCTCCCTCTTCCCTTTCATCCTCTGCCAAATAGGAAACCTGTGCTAACCAGGAGGTTAAAGGGGCTGTCTCTCCAAGTTGGGAGATTGATAGCAAAGCAGATGGAAAGTCAGACCGGAGCACCAGGAGAGGGACTATTCGTTGAGTTTTAGAAACCTTTCATATTCACAGTGTGTCCGTTCTCTAGGTTTCCCGTACGTGTTATAACTGTAGTAATATTCCCTTCAACCTGGAGAGTTGGGACCCTTGGAATGGGTGCCATGAATTATTGATTTAAAGGGTCTGCATTTGCTCACCCAATCTCAGCAATCCTCTCAGTCCCAAGTGTCCAGCCTTATGCCACACCCAGCTGTCGTTGTAGATAGGGTCATTCCAGGTTTCATCAGATACCCTGAAGGAATTGTAAAGAATTTCCAGGTTTTTTTATTTTGTTTTTCAATTTCCTTTTTATAGTGGGTTTGAGCTGATTCTCGCTGCCATGTTTATGCCAGTCTAGACACACTTGATTCCCTTATGGAGACATATCAATACATAGGTTTTAAGATTCTTACTCGTCAGATATATTCCTCTGCGGGAAATATGGGGTTTTGAGTCCATTTCACTGAGGAAGTTGTAGGTCTTGTCTATTACATAGTTGGTTTTTGGAACGGTACCTGTGCTTATATCAAACTCTGGTTTTATGCATCACCCCACCTCTCCTTCCCCCTTAAGCAGGCATAAGAGTGTCTTCTAAATGTGAGACACTCTTCTCTTTCCTAACTCAGTTCAAGTGTAGCCATGTTTACAGGATCTTCATAAGTGATATCTTATGATAAGTTTCTTTTTCTGTGTGACTTATTTCACTTAGAATCATCGTACCTGAATCCACCCATTTTGCTGCTACTGGTCTTATGACATTGATTTCATGGCTGAGGGATATTCCATCGTACGTAAGTACCACAATTTTTTGAACCATTTTTATATTTCCTGGGATATTTAAGGTGTACCCAAGTTGAGGTCCTTGTAAGCAGTGCAGCCCTAAATTTTGGGGTGGCCCTGTCTTATTGATTTTCAGTTTTCCCAAGGTATATTCCCTAGACTGGAAGTGCCCTTGGCTCTGTAGCTCTGTTGTTTACTTGTTTTAGGGAACACAATTCACTCCTCCAGAGAGGCAGTTGGGAATTTACATCCCGCCCATCAGCATAACAAGGCTCCCTGTTCTCCAGGGCCTGTCTTGCCTTTCTGGTTTTTACACATTTTGTGGATGTCCCTTTTGACCGGTGGGAAGTGATACTTCTTTGTAGTGCAGATTTGCATTGCCCGCTTGCTTGCTTGGCCAAAAAGGGCGTATGCGTTTTCTCCTGAATATATTCAGGAGAAAACGCATACGCCCTTTTTGGCCAAGTGCATCATTGTCGAAGTTGTGCCCCTCTTCCTGTGCTTTAAAGGCGATTCCAACGTACCTCTTGAAATCTGTTTCCTGCTATTCTGCCTCGCTTTCAAGTCCGCCTCGTTGCCTTCCCTCAACAGATTTTTGGACGATAGTTGTCCTTTATTACTCGGCCAGTTTGTGAATTGCTGTGCCCCTCAGCTCCATTTTTCAACTCGTTTTTTGTGAGCTGACTGCAAGTCCAAAATTTTGGCTCAAAATCTATACTCTTTCCCGGTGGGTGGCTGAGACTTTGGTTAATTCTTCTTGCTGCCGGGAAATTAGAGTGACATGTGCCCGTCCAAATGCCTAGCAGCTATTCTCTCATTGGTTCTCCCTCTTCCCTTTCATCCTCTGCCAAATTGGAAACCTGTGCGAACCAGGAGGTTAAAGGGGCTGTCTCTCCAATTTGGGAGATTGATGTTAAAGAAGATGGAAAGTCAAACCGGAGCACCAGGAGAGGGACTATTCGTTGAGTTTCAGAAACTTTTTGTATTCACAGTGTGTCCGTTCTCTAGGTTTCCCGTACATGTCATAGCTGTAGTAATATTCCCTTCAACCTGGAGAGTTGGGACCCATGGAATGGGTGCCATGCATTATTGCTTTAAAGGGTCTGCATTTGCTCACCCAATCTGAACAATCGTCTCAGTCCCAAGTGACCCTCCTTATGCCACATCCAGCTGTCGTTGTAGATAGGGTCATTCCAGGTTTCATCAGAGACCCTGAAGGAATTGTAAAGAATTTCCCAGTTTTTTTGTTTTGTTTTTGAAATTCCTTTTTATAGTGGGTTTGAGCTGATTCTCGCTGCCATGTTTATGCCAGTCTAGACACACTTGATTCCCTTATGTAGACATATCAATACATAGGTTTTAATATTCTTACTCGTCAGATATATTCCTCTGTGGGAAATATGGGGTTTTGAGTCCCTTTCACTGAGGAAGGTGTAGGTCTTGTCTATTCCATAGTTGGTTTTTGGAACGGTACCTGTGCTTATATCAAACTCTGGTTTTATGCATCACCCCACCTCTCCTTCCCCCTTAAGCAGGCATAAGAGTGTTTTCTAAATGTGAGACACTGTTCTCTTTCCTAATTCAATTCAAGTGTAGCCATGTTTATAGGATCTTCATAAGTGATATCTTATGATATGTTTCTTTTTCTGTGTGACTTATTTCACTTAGAATCATCGTAACTGAATCCACTCATTTTGCTGCTACTGGCCTTATCATATTGATTTCATGGCTGAGGGATATTCCATCGTACGTAAGTACCACAATTTTTTGAACCATTTTTCTATTTCCTGAGATACTTAATGTGTATCCAAGTTGAGGTCCTTGTAAGCAGTGCAGCCTTAAATTTTGGGATGGCTTTGTCTTATTGATTTTCAGTTTTCCCAAGGTATATTCCCTAGAGAGGAAGTGCCCTTGCCTCTGTAGCTCTGCTGTTTACTTGTTTTAGGGAACACAATTCACTCCTCCAGAGAGGCAGTTGGCAATTTACATCCCGCCCATCAGCATAACAAGGCTCCCTGTTGTCCAGGGCCTGTCTCTCCTTTCTGGTTTTTACACATTTTGTGGATGTCCCTTTTGACCGGTGGGAAGTGATACTTCTTTGTAGTGCAGATTTGCATTGCCCGCTTGCTTGCTTGGCCAAAAAGGGCGTATGCGTTTTCTCCTGAATATATTCAGGAGAAAACGCACACGCCCTTTTTGGCCAAGGCATCATTGTCGAAGTTGTGCCCCTCTTCCTGTGCTTTAAAGGCGATTCCAACGTACATCTTGAAATCTGTTTCCTGCTATTCTGCCTCGCTTTCAACTCTGCCTCGTTGCCTTTCCTAAACAGATTTTTGGACGATAGTTGTCCTTTATTACTCGGCCAGTTTGTGAATTGCTGTGCCCCTGAGCTACATTTTTCAACTCGTTTTTGGTGAGCTGACCGCAAGTCCAAATTTTTGGTTCAGGACCTATACTGTTTCCCAGTGGGGGGCAGAGACTTTGGTTAATTCTTCTTCCTGCCGGGAAATTACAGTGATATGTGCCTGCCAAATGCCTGACTGCTACTCTCTCATTGGTTCTCCCTCTTCCCTTAAATCCTCTGCCAAATTGGCAACCTGTGCGAACCAGGAGGTTAAAGGGGCTGTCTCTCCAATTTGGAAGGTTGATAGTAAAGCAGATGGAAAGTCAAACCGGAGCACCAGGAGAGGGACTATTCGTTGAGTTTTAGAAACCTTTCGTATTCACAGTGTGTCTGTTCTCTAGGTTTCCCGTACATGTTATATCTGTAGTAATATTCCCTACAACCTGGAGAGTTGGGACCAATGGAATGGGTGCCATGCATTATTGCATTAAAGGGTCTGCATTTGCTGACCCAATCTCACCAATCCTCTCAGTCCCAAGTATCCAGCCTTATGCCACATCAAGCTGTCGTTGTACATAGGGTCATTCCAGGTTTCATCAGAGACCCTGAAGGAATTGTAAAGATTTTCCCAGTTTTTTTGTTTTGTTTTTGAAATTCCTTTTTTTAGAGGGCTTGAGCTGATTCCCGCTGCCATGTTTATGCCAGTCTAGACACACTTGATTCCCTTACGGAGACTTATCAATACATAGGTTTTAAGATTCTTACTAGTCAGATATATTTCTCTGCGGGAAATATGGTGTTTTGAGTCCCTTTCACTGAGGAAGGTGTAGGTCTTGTCTATTCCATAGTTGGTTTTTGGAACGTTACGTGTGCTTATATCAAACTCTGGTTTTATGCATCACCCCACCTCTCCTTCCCCCTTAAGCAGGCATAAGAGTGTTTTCTAAATGTGAGACACTGTTCTCTTTCCTAACTCAGTTCAATTGTAGCCATGTTTACAGGATCTTCATAAGTGATATCTTATGATAAGTTTCTTTTTCTGTGTGACTTATTTCACTTAGAATCACCGAACATGAATCCCCCCATTTTGCTGCTACTGGTCTTATGACATTGATTTCATGGCTGAGGGATATTCCATCGTACGGAAGTACCACAATTTTTTGAACCATTTTTATATTTCCTGGGATATTTAAGGTGTACCCACGTTGAGGTTCTTGTAAGCAGTGCAGCCCTAAATTTTGGGGTGGCTCTGTCTTATTGATTTTCAGTTTTCCCAAGGTATATTCCCTAGACTGGAAGTGCCCTTGGCTCTGTAGCTCTGTTGTTTACTTGTTTTAGGGAACACAATGCACTCCTCCAGAGATTCAGTTGGCAGTTTATATCCCGCCCATCAGCAAAACAAGCCTCCCGGTTCTCCGGGGCCGGTCTTGCCTTTCTGGATTTTACACATTTTGTGGATGTCCCTTTTGAACAGTGGGAAGTGATACTTCTTTGTAGTGCAGATTTGCATTTCCTGCTTGCTTGCTTGGCCAAAAAGGGCGTATGCGTTTTCTCCTGAATATATTCAGGAGAAAACGCATACGCCCTTTTTGCTCAAGTGCATCATTTTTGAAGTTGTGCCCCTCATCCTGTGCTTTAAAGTCAATTCCAACGTACCACTTGAAATCTGTTTCCTGCTATTCTGCCTAGCATTCAAGTCCACCTCGTTGCCTTCCCTCAACAGATTTTTGGACAATAGTTGTGTTTATTACTCTTCCAGTTTGTGAATTGCTGTGCCCCTGAGCTCCATTTTTCAACTTGTTTTTTGTGAGCTGACCGAAAGTCCAAAATTGTGGTTCAGGACCTATACTGCTTCCCGGTGGGGAGCTGAGACTTTGGTTACTTCTTCTTCCTGCCGGGAAATTAGAGTGACATGTGCCCGTCCAAATGCCTGAGAGCTACTCTCTCACTGGTTCTCCCTCTTCCCTTTCATCCTCTGCCAAATTGGCAACCTGTGCGAACCAGGAGTTTAAAGGGGCTGTCTCTCCAAGTTGGGAGGTTGATAGTAAAGCAGATGGAAAGTCAAACCGGAGCACCAGGAGAGGGACTATTCGTTGAGTTTCAGAAACCTTTCGTATTCACAGTGGGTCCGTTCTCTTTGATTCCCGTACATGTTATAGCTGTAGTAATATTCCCTTCAACCTGGAGAGTTGGGACCCATTGAATGGGTGCCAGGCATTTGTGCTTTAAAGGGTCTGCATTTGCTCACCCAATCTCACCAATCCTCTCAGTCACAAGTGTCCAGCCTTATGCCATATCCAGCTGTCGTTGTAGATAGGGTCATTCCAGGTTTCATCAGAGACCCTGAAGGAATTGTAAAGAATATCCCAGTTTTTTTGTTTTGTTTTTGAAATTCCTTTTTATAGTGGGTTTGAGGTGATTCTCCCTGCCATGTTTATGCCAGTCTAGACACACTTGATTCCCTTACGGAGACATATCAATACATAGGTTTTAAGATTCTTACTAGTCAGATATATTCCTCTGCGGGAAATATGGGGTTTTGAGTCCCTTTCACTGAGGAAGGTGTAGGTCCTGTCTATTCCATAGTTGGTTTTTGGAACGGTACCTGTGCTTATATCAAGCTCTGGTTTTATGCATCACCCCACCTCTCCTTCCCCCTTAAGCAGGCATAAGAGTGTTTTCTAAATGTGAGACACTGTTCTCTTTCCTAACTCAGTTCAAGTGTAGCCATGTTTACAGGCACTCCATAAGTGATATCTTATGATAAGTTTCTTTTTCTGTGTGACTTATTTCACTTAGAATCATCGTTCCTGAATCCACCCATTTTGCTGCTACTGGTGTTATGACATTGATTTCATGGCTGAGGGATATTCCATCGTACGTAAGTACCACAATTTTTTGAACCATTTTTATATTTCCTGGGATATTTAAGGTGTACCCAAGTTGAGGTCCTTGTAAGCAGTGCAGCCCTAAATTTTGGGTTGGTTCTGTCTTATTGATTTTCAGTTTTCGCAAGGTATATTCCCTAGACTGGAAGTGCCCTTGGCTCTATAGCTCTGTTGTTTACTTATTTTGGGGAACACAATGCACTGCTCCAGAGAGGAAGCTGGCAATTTACATCCCACCCATCAGCATAACAAGGCTCCCTGTTTTCCAGGGCCTGTCTTGCCTTTCTGGTTTTTACACATTTTCTGGAAGTCCCTTTTGACTGGTGGGAAGGGATAATTCTTTGTAGTGCAGATTTGCATTACCCGCTTGCTTGCTTGGCCAAAAAAGGCATATGCGTTTTCTCCTGAATATATTCAGAGGAAAACGCATACACAATTTTTGGCCAAGTGCATCATTTTCGAAGTTGTGCCTCTCTTCTTCTGCTTTACAGGCGATTCCAACGTACCTCTTGAAATCTGTTTCCTGCTATTCTGCCTCGCTTTCAAGTCCGCCTCGTTGCTTTCCTTCAACAGATTTTTGGACGATAGTTGTCCTTTATTACTCGACCAGTTTGTGAATTGCTGTGCCCCTGAACTCCATTTTTCAACTCGTTTTTGGTGAGCATACGGCAAGTCCAAATCTTGGTTCAGGACCTATACTGGTTCCCGGTGGGTGGCTGAGACTTTGGTTAATTCTTCTTCCTGGCGGGAAATTACAGTGATATGTGCCCGTCCAAATGCCTAACAGCTACTCTCTCATTGGTTCTCCCTCTTCCCTTTCATCCTCTGCCAAATTGGCAACCTGTGCGAACCAGGAGGTTAAAGGTGCTGTCTCTCCAAGTTGGGAGGTTGATAGTAAAGCAGATGGAAAGTCAAACCGGAGCACCAGGAGAGGGACTATTCGTTGAGTTTTAGAAACCTTTCGTATTCACAGTGTGTCCGTTCTCTAGGTTTCCCGTACATGTTTTAGCTGTAGTAATATTCCCTTCAACCTGGAGAGTTGGGACCCATGGAATGGGTGCCAGGCATTTGTGCTTTAAAGGGTCTGCATTTGCTCACCCAATCTCACCAATCCTCTCAGTCCCAAGTGTCCAGCCTTATGCCACATCCAGCTGTCATTGTAGATAGGGTCATTCCAGGTTTCATCAGAGACCCTGAAGGAATTGTAAAGAATTTCCCATTTTTTTTTGTTTTGTTTTTGAAATTCCTTTTTATAGTGGGTTTGAGCTGATTCTCGCTGCCATGTTTATGCCAGTCTAGACACACTTGATTCCCTTACGGAGACATATCAATACATAGGTTTTAAGATTCTTACTAGTCAGATATATTCCTCTGCGGGAAATATGGGGTTTTGAGTCCCTTTCACTGAGGAAGGTGTAGGTCTTGTCTATTCCATAGTTGGTTTTTGGAACGGTACCTGTGCTTATATCAAACTCTGGTTTTATGCATCACCCCACCTCTCCTTCCCCCTTAAGCAGGCATAAGAGTGTCTTCTAAATGTGAGACACTGTTCTCTTTCCTAACTCAGTTCAAGTGTAGCCATGTTTACAGGATCTTCATAAGGGATATCTTATGATAAGTTTCTTTTTCTGTGTGACTTATTTCACTTAGAATAATCGTACCTGAATCCACCCATTTTGCTGCTACTGGTCTTATGACATTGATTTCATGGCTGAGGGATATTCCATCGTACGTAAGTACCACAATTTTTTGAACCATTTTTATATTTCCTGGGATATTTAAGGTGTACCCAAGTTGAGGTCCTTGTAAGCAGTGCAGCCCTAAATTTTGGGGTGGCTCTGTCTTATTGATTTTCAGTTTTCCCAAGGTATATTCCCTAGACTGGAAGTGCCCTTGGCTCTGTAGCTCTGTTGTTTACTTGTTTTAGGGAACACAATTCACTCCTCCAGAGAGGCAGTTGGGAATTTACATCCCGCCCATCAGCATAACAAGGCTCCCTGTTCTCCAGGGCCTGTCTTGCCTTTCTGGTTTTTACACATTCTGTGGGTGTCCCTTTTGACCGGTGGGAAGTGATACTTCTTTGTAGTTCAGATTTGCATTGCCCGCTTGCTTGCTTGGCCAAAAAGGGCGTGTGCGTTTTCTCCTGAATATATTCAGGAGAAAACGCACACGCCCTTTATGGCCAAGTGCATCACTGTCGAAGTTGTGCCCCTCTTCCTGTGCTTTAAAGGCGATTCCAATGTACCTCTTGAAATCTGTTTCCTGCTATTCTGCCTCGCTTTCAAGTCCGCCTCATTGCCTTCCCTCAACAGATTTTTGGACGATAGTTGTCCTTTATTACTCGGCCAGTTTGTGAATTGCTGTGCCCCTGAGCTCCATTTCCCAACTCGTGTTTTGTGAGCTGACCGCAAGTCCAAAATTTTGATTCAGGACCTATACTGGTTCCCGGTGGGTAGCTGAGACTTTGGTTAATTCTTCTTCCTGCCGGGAAATTACAGTGATATGTGCCCGTCCAAATGCCTAACAGCTACTCTCTCATTGGTTCTCCCTCTTCCCTTTCATCCTCTGCCAATTTGGCAACCTGTGCGAACCAGGAGGTTAAAGGGGCTGTCTCTCCAAGTTGGGAGGTTGATAGTAAAGCAGATGGAAAGTCAAATCGGAGCACCAGGAGTGGGACTATTCGTTGAGTTTTAGAAACCTTTCGTATTCACAGTGTGTCCGTTCTCTAGGTTTCCCTTACATGTTATAACTGTAGTAATATTCCCTTCAACCTGGAGAGTTGGGACCCATGGAATGGTTGCCAGGCATTTGTGCTTTAAAGGGTCTGCATTTGCTCAACCAAGCTCACCAATCCTCTCAGTCCCAAGTGTCCAGCCTTATGCCACATCCAGCTGTCGTTGTAGATATGGTCATTCCAGGTTTCATCAGACCCTGAAGGAATTGTAAAGAATTTCCCAGTATTTTTGTTTTGTTTTTGAAATTCCTTTTTATAGTGGGTTTGAGCTGATTCTCGCTGCCATGTTTATGCCAGTCTAGACACACTTGATTCCCTTACGGAGACATATCAGTACATAGGTTTTAAGATTCTTACTAGTCAGATATATTCCTCTGCGGGAAATATAGGGTTTTGGGTCCCTTTCACTGAGGAAGGTGTAGGTCTTGTCTATTCCATAGTTGGTTTTTGGAACGGTACCTGTGCTTATATCAAACTCTGGTTTTATGCATCACCCCACCTCTCCTTCCCCCTTAAGCAGGCATAAGAGTGTTTTCTCAATGTGAGACACTGTTCTCTTTCCTAACTCAGTTCAAGTGTAGCCATGTTTACAGGATCTTCATAAGTGATATCTTATGATAAGTTTCTTTTTCTGTGTGACTTATTTCACATAGAATCATCGTACCTGAATCCACCCATTTTGCAGCTACTGGTCTTATGACATTGATTTCATGGCTGAGGGATATTCCATCGTACGTAAGTACCACAATTTTTTGAACCATTTTTATATTTCCTGGGATATTTAAGATGTACCCAAGTTGAGGTCCTTGTAAGCAGTGCAGCCCTAAATTTTGGGGTGGCTCTGTCTTATTGATTTTCAGTTTTCCCAAGGTATATTCCCTAGACTGGAAGTGCCCTTGGCTCTGTAGCTCTGTTGTTTACTTGTTTTAGGGAACACAATGCACTCCTCCAGATAGGCAGTTGGCAATTTACATCCCGCCCATCCGCATAACAAGGCTTTCTGTTCTCCAGGGTCCTTCTTTCCTTTCTGGTTTTTACACATTTTGTGGATGTCCCTTTTGACCGGTGGGAAGTGATACTTCTTTGTAGTGCAGATTTGCATTGCCCGCTTGCTTGCTTGGCCAAAAAGGGCGTATGCGTTTTCTCCTGAATATATTCAGGAGAAAACGCATACGCCCTTTTTGGCCAAGTGCATCATTGTCGAAGTTGTACCCCTCTTCCTGTGCTTTAAAGGCGATTCCAACGTACCTCTTGAAATCTGTTTCCTGCTATTCTGCCTCGCTTTCAAGTCCGCCTCGTTGCCTTCCCTCAACAGATGTTTGGATGATAGTTGTCCTTTATTACTCGGCCAGTTTGTGAATTGCTGTGCCCCTGAGCTCCATTTTTCAACTCGTTTTTGGTGAGCTGACCGCAAGTCCAAACTCTTGGTTCAGGACATATACTGGTTCCCGGTGGGTGGCTGAGACTTTGGTTAATTCTTCTTCCTGCCGGGAAATTACAGTGATATGTGCCCGTCCAAATGCCTAACAGCTACTCTCTCATTGGTTCTCCCTCTTCCCTTTCATCCTCTGCCAGTTTGGCAACCTGTGCGAACCAGGAGGTTAAAGGGGCTGTCTCTCCAAGTTGGGAGGTTGATAGTAAAGCAGATGGAATGTCAAACCGGAGCACCAGGATAGGGACTATTCGTTGAGTTTTAGAAACCTTTCGTATTCACAGTGTGTCCGTTCTCTAGGTTTCCCATACATGTTATAACTGTAGTAATATTCCCTTCAACCTGGAGAGTTGGGACCCATGGAATGGTTGCCAGGCATTTGTGCTTTAAAGGGTCTGCATTTGCTCACCCAATCTCACCAATCCTCTCAGTCCCAAGTGTCCAGCCTTATGCCACATCCAGCTGTCATTGTAGATAGGGTCATTCCAGGTTTCATCAGAGACCCTGAAGGAATTGTAAAGAATTTCCCAGTTTTTTTTTTTGTTTTTGAAATTCCTTTTTATAGTGGGTTTGAGCTGATTCTCGCTGCCATGTTTATGCCAGTCTAGACACACTTGATTCCCTTACGGAGACATATCAGTACATAGGTTTTAAGATTTTTACTACTCAGATATATTCCTCTGCGGGAAATATGGGGTTTTGGGTCCCTTTCACTGAGGGAGATGTAGGTCTTGTCTTTTCCATAGTTGGTTTTTGGAACGGTACCTGTGCTTATATCAAACTCTGGTTTTATGCATCACCCCACCTCTCCTTCCCCCTTAAGCAGGCATAAGAGTGTTTTCTCAATGTGAGACACTGTTCTCTTTCCTAACTCAGTTCAAGTGTAGCCATGTTTACAGGATCTTCATAAGTGATATCTTATGATAAGTTTCTTTTTCTCTGTGACTTATTTCACTTAGAATCATCGTACCTGAATCCACCCATATTGCTGCTACTGGTCTTATGACATTGATTTCATGGCTGAGGGATATTCCATCGTACGTAAGTACCACAATTTTTTGAACCATTTTTATATTTCCTGGGATATTTAAGGTGTACCCACGTTGAGGTACTTGTAAGCAGTGCAGCCCTAAATTTTGGGGTGGCTCTGTCTTATTGATTTTCAGTTTTCCCAAGGAATATTCCCTAGACTGGAAGTGCCCTTGGCTTTGTAGCTCTGTTCTTTACTTGTTTTAGAGAACACAATGTACTCCTTCAGAGAGGCAGTTGGCAATTTACATCCCGCCCATCAGCCTAACAAGGCTCCCTGTTCTCCAGGGCCTGTCTTGCCTTTCTGGTTTTTACACATTTTGTGGATGTCCCTTTTGACCGGTGGGAAGTGATACTTCTTTGTAGTGCTGATTTGCATTGCCCGCTTGCTTGCTTGGCCAAAAAGGGCTTATGCGTTTTCTCCTGAATCTATTCAGGAGAAAACGCATAAGCCCTTTTTGGCCAAGGGCATCATTGTCGAAGTTGTGCCCCTCTTCCTGTGCTTTAAAGGCGATTCCAACGTACCTCTTGAAATCTGTTTCCTGCTATTCTGCCTCGCTTTCAAGTTCGCCTCGTTGCCTTCCCTCAACAGATTTTTGGACGATAGTTGTCCTTTATTACTCGGCCGGTTTGTGAATTGCTGTGCCCCTGAGCTCCATTTTTCAACGCGTTTTTTGTGAAATGACCGCATGTCCAACATTTTGGCTCAGGACATAAGCTTGTTCCCGGTGGGGGGCTGAGTCTTTGGTTAATTCTTCTTCCTGCCGGGAAGTTAGAGTGATATATGCCCGTCCAAATGCCTAACAGCTACTCTCTCATTGGTTCTCCCTCCTCCCTTTCATCCTCTGCCAAATTGGCAACCTGTTCGATTCAGGAGGTTAAAGGGGCTGTCTCTCCAAGTTGGGAGGTTGATAGTAAAGCAGATGGAATGTCAAACCGGAACACCAGGAGAGGGACTATTCGTTGAGTTTTAGAAACCTTTCGTATTCACAGTGTGTCCATTCTCTAGGTGTCCCGTACATGTTATACCTGTAGTAATATTCCCTTCAACCTGGAGAGTTCGGACCTATGGAATGGGTGCCAGGCATTTGTGCTTTTAGGGGTCTGCATTTGCTCACCCAATCTCACCAATGCTCTCAGTCCCAAGTGTCCAGCCTTATGCCACATCCAGCTGTCGTTGTAGATAGGGTCATTCCAGGTTTCATCAGAGACCCTGACGGAATTGTAAAGAATTTCCCAGTTTTTTTGTTTTGTTTTTGAAATTCCTTTTTATAGTGGGTTTGAGCTGATTCTCGCTGCCATGTTTATGCCAGTCTAGACACACTTGATTCCCTTACGGAGACATATCAATACATAGGTTTTAAGATTCTTACTAGTCAGATATATTCCTCTCCAGGAAATATGGCGTTTTGAGTCCCTTTCACTGAGGAAGGTGTAGGTCTTGACTATTCCATAGTTGGTTTTTGGAACGCTACCTGTGCTTATATCAAACTCTGGTTTTATGCATCACACCACCTCACCTTCCCCCTTAAGCAGCCATAAGAGTGTTTTCTAAATGTGAGACACTGTTCTCTTTCCTAACTCAGTTCAAGTGTAGCCATGTTTACAGGATCTTCATAAGTGATATCTTATGATAAGTCTCTTTTTCTGTGTGACTTATTTCACATAGAATCATCGTACCTTAATCCACCCATTTTGCTGCTACTGGTCTTATGATATTGATTTCATGGCTGAGGGATATTCCATCGTACGTAAGTACCACAATTTTTTGAACCATTTTTATATTTCCTGGGATATTTAAGGTGTACCCAAGTTGAGGTCCTTGTAAGCAGTGCAGCCCTAAATTTTGCGGTGGCCCTGTCTTATTGATTTTCAGTTATCCCAAGGTATATTCCCTAGACTGGAAGTGCCCTTGGCTCTGTAGCTCTGTTGTTTACTTGTCTTAGGGAACAAAATGTACTCCTCCAGAGAGGCAGTTGGCAATTTACATCCCGCCCATCAGCATAAAAAGGCTCCCTGTTCTCCAGGACCTGTCCTGCCTTTCTGGTTTTTACACATTTTGTGGATGTCCCTTTTGACCGGTGGGAAGTGATACTTCTTTGTAGTGCAGATTTGCATTGCCCGCTTGCTTGCTTGGCTAAAAAGGGCGTATGCGTTTTCTCCTGAATATATTCAGGAGAAAACCCATACGCCATTTTTGGCCAAGTGCATCATTGTCGAAGTTGTGCCCCTCTTCCTGTGCTTTAAAGGGGATTCCAACGTACCTCTTCAAATCTGTTTCGTGCTATTCTGCCTCGCTTTCAAGTCCGCCTCGTTGCCTTCCCTCAACAGATTTTTGGACGATAGTTGTCCTTTATTACTCGGCCACTTTGTGAATTGCTGTGCCCCTGAGATCCATTTTTCAACTCGTTTTTGGTGAGCTGACCGCTAGTCCAAAATTTTGCTTCAGGTCCTATGCTGGTTCCCGGTGGGTGGCTGAGACATTGGTTAATTCTACTTCATGCCGGGAAATTACAGTGATATGTGCCCGTCCAAATGCCTAACAGCTACTATCTCATTGGTTCTCCCTCCACCCTTTCATCCTCTGCCAAATTGGCAACCTGTTCTATCCAGGAGGTTAAAGGGGCTGTCTCTCCAAGTTGGGAGGTTGATAGTAAAGTAGATGGAAAGTCAAACCGGAGCACCAGGAGAGGGACTATTCGTTGAGTTTTAGAAACCTTTCGTATTCACAGTGTGTCCGTTCTCTAGGTTTCCTGGACATGTTATAGCTATAGTAATATTCCCTTCAACCTGGAGAGTTGGGACCCATGGAATGGGTGCCAGGCATTATTGCTTTAAAGGGTCTGCATTTGCTCACCCAATCTCACCGGTCCTCTCAGTCCCAAGTGTCCAGCCTTATGCCACATCCAGCTGTCGTTTTAGATAGGGTCATTCCAGGTTTCATCAGAGACACTGAAGGAATTTTAAAGAATTTCCCAGTTTTTTGGTTTTGTTTTTGAAATTCCTTTTTATAGTGGGTTTGAGCTGATTCTTACTGCCATGTTTATGCCAGTCTAGACACACTTGATTCCCTTACGGAGACATATCAATACATAGGTTTTAAGATTCTTACTAGTCAGATATATTCCTCTGCGGGAAATATGGGGTTTTGAGTCCCTTTCACTGAGGAAGGTGTAGGTCTTGTCTATTCCATAGTTGGTTTTTGGAACGGTACCTGTGTTTATATCAAACTCTGGTTTCATGCATCATCCCACCTCTCCTTCCCCCTTAAGCAGGCATAAGAGTGTTTTCTAAATGTGAGAAACTGTTCTCTTTCCTAACTCAGTTCAAGTGTAGCCATGTTTATAGGATCTTCATAAGTGATATCTTATGATAAGTTTCTTTTTCTGTGTGACTTATTTCACTTAGAATCATCGTACCTGAATCCACCCATTTTGCTGCTACTGGTCTTATGACATTGATTTCATGGCTGAGGGATATTCCATCGTACGTAAGTACCACATTTTTTTGAACCATTTTTATATTTCCTGGGATATTTAAGGTGTACCCAAGTTGAGGTCCTTGTAAGCAGTGCAGCACTAAATTTTGGGGTGGCTCTGTCTTATTGATTTTCAGTTTTCCCAAGGTATATTCCCCAGACTGGAAGTGCCCTGGGCTCTGTAGCTCTGTTCTTTACTTGTTTTAGGGAACACAATGCACTCCTCCAGATAGGCAGTTGGCAATTTACATCCCGCCCATCAGCATAACAAGGCCCCTTGTTCTCCAGGGCCTGTCTTGCCTTTCTGGTTTTTACACATTTTGTGGATGTCCCTTTTGACCGGTGGGAAGTGATACTTCTTTGTAGTGCAGATTTGCATTGCCCGCTTGCTTGCTTGGCCAAAAAGGGCGTATGCGTTTTCTCCTGAATATATTCAGGAGAAAACACATACGCCCTTTTTGGCCAAGTGCATTATTGTCGAAGTTGTGCCCCTCTTCCTGTGCTTTAAAGGCGATTCCAACGTACCTCTTGAAATCTGTTTCCTGCTATTCTGCCTCGCTTTCAAGTCCGCCTCGTTGCCTTCCCTCAACAGATTTTTGGACGATAGTTGTCCTTTATTACTCGGCCAGTTTGTGAATTGCTGTGCCCCTGAGCTCCATTTTTCAACTAGTTTTTGGTGAGCTGACCGCAAGTCCAAAATTTTGGTTCAGGACCTATGCTGGTTCTCGGTGGGTGGCGGAGACTTTGGTTAATTCTTCTTCCTGCCGGGAAGTTAGAGTGATATATGCACGTTCAAATGCCTAACAGCTACTCTCTCATTGGTTCTCCCTCTTCCCTTTCATCCTCTGCCAATTTGGAAACCTGTGCGAACCAGGAGGTTAAAGGGGCTGTCTCTCCAAGTTGGGAGATTGATAGTAAAGCAGATGGATAGTCAAACCGGAGCACCAGGAGAGGGACTATTCGATGAGTTTTAGAAACCTTTCGTATTCACAGTGTGTCCGTTTTCTAGGTTTCCCGTACATGTTATAAATGTAGAAATATTCCCTTCAACGTGGAGAGATGTGACCCATTGAATGGGTGCCATGCATTATTGCTTTAAAGGGTCTGCATTTGCTCACCCAATCTCACCAATCCTCTCAGTCCCAAGTGTCCCGCCTTATGCCATATCCAGCTGTCGTTGTAGATAGGGTCATTCCAGGTTTCATCAGAGACCCTGAAGGAATTGTAAAGAATTTCCAAGTTTTTTGTTTTGTTTTTTAAATTCCTTTTTATAGTGGGTTTGAGCTGATTCTCGCTGCCATGTTTATGCCAGTCTAGACACACTTGATTCCCTTACGGAGACATATCAATACATAGGTTTTAAGATTCTTACTAGTCAGATATATTCCTCTGCGGGAAATATGGGGTTTTGAGTCCCTTTCACTGAGGAAGGTGTAGGTCTTGTCTATTCCATAGTTGGTTTTTGGAACGGTACCTGTGCTTATATCAAACTCTGGTTTTATGCATCACCCCACCTCTCCTTCCCCCTTAAGCAGGCATAAGAGTGTTTTCTAAATGTGAGACACTGTTCTCTTTCCTAAGTCATTTTAAGTGTAGCCATATTTACAGGATCTTCATAAGTGATATCTTATGATAAGTTTCTTTTTCTGTGTGACTTATTTCACTTAGAATAATCGTACCTGAATCCACCCATTTTGCTGCTACTGGTCTTATGACATTGATTTCATGGCTGAGGGATATTCCATCGTACGTAAGTACCACAATTTTTTGAACCATTTTTATATTTCCTGGGATATTTAAGGTGTACCCAAGTTGAGGTCCTTGTAAGCAGTGCAGCCCTATATTATGGGGTGGCTCTCTCTTATTGATTTGCAGTTTTCCCAAGGTATATTCCCTAGACTGGAAGTGCCCTTGGCTCTGTAGCTCTGTTCTTTACTTGTTTTAGGGAACACAATGCACTCCTCCAGAGAGGCAGTTGGCAATTTACATCCCGCCCATCAGCATAACAAGGCTCCCTGTTCTCCAGGACCTGTCTTGCCTTTCTGGTTTTTACACATATTGTGGATGTCCCTTTTGACCGCTGGGAAGTGATACTTCTTTGTAGTGCAGATTTGCATTGCCAGCCTGCTTGCTTGGCCAAAAAGGGCGTATGCGTTTTCTCCTGAATATATTCAGGAGAAAACGCATACGCCCTTTTTGGCCAAGTGGATCATTGTCGAAGTTGTGCCCCTCTTCCTGTGCTTTAAAGGCGATTCCAACGTACCTCTTGAAATCTGTTTCCTGCTATTCTGCCTCGCTTTCAAGTCCGCCTCGTTGCCTTCCCTCAACAGATTTTTGGACGATAGTTGTCCTTTATTACTCGGCCAGTTTGTGAATTGCTGTGCCCCTTAGCTCCATTTTTCAACTCGTTTTTTGTGAGCTGACCGCAAGTCCAAAATTTTGGTTCATGACCTATGCTGGTTCCCGGTGGGGGGCTGAGACTTTGGTTATTCTTCTTCCTGCCGGGAAGTTAGAGTGATATGTGCCCGTCCAAATGCCTAACAGCTACTCTCTCATTGGTTCTCCCTCTTCCCTTTCATCCTCTGCCAAATTGGCAACCTGTGCGAACCAGGAGGTTAAATGGGCTGTCTCTCCAAGTTGGGAGGTTGATAGTAAAGCAGATGGAAAGTCAAACCGGAGCACCAGGAGAGGGACTATTCGTTGAGTTTTAGAAACCTTTCGTATTCACAGTGTGTCCGTTCTGTAGGTTTCCCGTACATGTTATAACTGTAGTAATATTCCCTTCAACCTGGAGAGTTGGGACCCATGGAATGGGTGCCATGCATTATTGCTTTAAAGGGTCTGCATTTGCTCACCCAATCTCACCGGTCCTCTCAGTCCCAATTGTCCAGCCTTATGCCACATCCAGCTGTTCTTGTAGATAGGGTCATTCCAGGTTTCATCAGAGACCCTGAAGGAATTGTAAAGAATTTCCCAGTTTTTTTGTTTTGTTTTTGAAATTCCTTTTTATAGTGGGTTTGAGCTGATTCTCGTTGCCATGTTTATGCCAGTCTAGACACACTTGATTCCCTTACGGAGACAAATCAATACATAGGTTTTAAGATTCTTACTAGTCAGATATATTCCTCTGCGGGAAATATGGTGTTTTGAGTCCCTTTCACTGAGGAAGGTGTAGGTCTTGGCTATTCCATAGTTGGTTTTTGGAACGGTACCTGTGCTTATATCAAACTCTGGTTTTATGCATCACCCCACCTCTCCTTCCCCCTTAAGCAGGCATAAGAGTGTTTTCTAAATGTGAGACACTGTTCTCTTTCCTAACTCATTTCAAGTGTAGCCATATTTACAGGATCTTCATAAGTGATATCTTATGATAAGTTTCTTTTTCTGTGTGACTTATTTCACTTAGAATCATCGTACCTGAATCCACCCATTTTGCTGCTACAGGTCTTATGACATTGATTTCATGGCTGAGGGATATTCCATGGTACGTAAGTACCACAATTTTTTGAACCATTTTTATATTTCCTGGGATATTTAAGGTGTACCCAAGTTGAGGTCCTTGTAAGCAGTGCAGCCCTAAATTTTGGGGTGGCTCTGTCTTATTGATTTTCAGTTTTCCCAAGGTATATTCCCTAGACTGGAAGTGCCCTTGGCTCTGTAGCTCTGTTGTTTACTTGTTTTAGGGAACACAATGTACTCCTCCAGAGAGGCAGTTGGCAATTTACATCCCACCCATCAGCATAACAAGGCTCCCTGTTCTCCAGGGCCTGTCTTGCCTTTCTGGTTTTTACACATTTTGTGGATGTCCCTTTTGACCGGTGGGAAGTGATACTTCTTTGTAGTGCAGATTTGCATTGCCCGCTTGCTTGCTTGGCCAAAAAGGGCGTATGCGTTTTCTCCTGAATATATTCAGGAGAAAACGCATACGCCCTTTTTGGCCAAGTGCATCATTGTCGAAGTTGTGCCCCTCTTCCTGTGCTTTAAAGGCGATTCCATCGTACCTCTTGAAATCTGTTTCCTGCTATTCTGCCTCGCTTTCAAGTCCGCCTCGTTGCCTTCCCTCAACAGATTTTTGGACGATAGTTGTCCTTTATTACTCGGCCAGTTTGTGAATTGCTGTGCCCCTGAGCTCCATTTTTCACCTCGTTTTTGGTGAGCTGACCGCAAGTCCAAAATTTTGCTTCAGGACCTATGCTGGTTCCCGGTGGGTGGCTGAGACTTTGGTTAATTCTTCTTCCTGGTTGGAAATTACAGTGATATGTGCCCGTCCGAATGCCTAACAGCTACTGTGTCATTGGTTCTCCCTACTCCCTTTCATCCTCTGCCAAATTGGCATCCTGTTCGAACCAGGAGGTTAAGGGGCTGTCTCTTCAAGTTGGGAGGTTGATAGTAAAGCAGATGGAAAGTCAGACTGGAGCACCAGGAGAGGGACTATTCGTTGAGTTTTAGAAACCTTTCGTATTCACAGTGTGTCCATTCTCTAGGATTCCTGTACATGTTATAGCTGTAGTAATACTCCCTTCAACCTGGAGAGTAGGGAACCATGGAATGGGTGCCAGGCATTTGTGCTTTAAAGGGTCTGCATTTGCTCACTCAATCTCACCAATCCATTCAGTCCCGAATGTCCAGCCTTATGCCACATCCAGCTGTCATTGTAAATTGGGTTATTCCAGGTTTGATCAGAGACCCTGAAGGAATTGTAAAGAATTTCCCAGTTTTTTTGTTTTGTTTTTGAAATTCCTTTTTATAGTGGGTTTGAGCTGATTCTCGCTGCCATGTTTATGCCAGTCTAGACACACTTGATTCCCTTACGGAGACACATCAATACATAGGTTTTAAGATTCTTACTAGTCAGATATATTCCTCTGCGGGAAATATGGGGTTTTGAGTCCCTTTGACTGAGGAAGGTGTAGGTCTTGTCTATTCCATAGTTGGTTTTTGGAACGGTACCTGTGCTTATATCAAACTCTGGTTTTATGCATCACCCCACCTCTCCTTCCCCCTTAAGCAGGCATAAGAGCATTTTCTAAATATGGGACACTGTTCTCTTTCCTAAGTCAGTTCAAGTGTAGCCATGTTTACAGGATCTTCATAAGTGATATCTTATGATAAGTTTCTTTTTCTCTGTGACTTATTTCACTTAGAATCATCGTACCTGAATCCACCCATTTTGCTGCTGCTGGTCTTATGACATTGATTTCATGGCTGAGGGATATTCCATCGTACGTAAGTACCACAATTTTTTGAACCAATTTTATATTTCCTGGGATATTTAAGGTGTACCCAAGTTGAGGTCCTTGTAAGCAGTGCAGCCCTAAATTTTGGGGTGGTTCTGTCTTATTGATTTTCAGTTTTCCCATGGTATATTCCCTAGACTGGAAGTGCCCTTGGCTCTGTAGCTCTCTTGTTTACTTGTTTTAGGGAACACAATGCACTCCTCCAGAGAGGCAGTTGGCAATTTACATCCCGCCCATCAGCATAACAAGGCTCCCTGTTCTCCAGGGCCTGTCTTGCCTATCTGGTTTTTACACATTTTGTGGATGTCCCTTTTGACCGGTGGGAAGTGATACTTCTTTGTAGTGCAGATTTGCATTGCCCGCTTGCTTGCTTGGCCAAAAAGGGCGTATGCGTTTTCTCCTGAATATATTCAGGAGAAAACGCATACGCCCTTTTTGGCCAAGTGCATCATTGTCGAAGTTGTGCCCCTCTTCCTGTGCTTTAAAGGCGATTCCAAAGTACCTCTTGAAATCTGCTTCCTGCTATTCTGCCTCACATTCAAGTACGGCTCGTTTCCTTCCCTTAACAGATTTATGGACGATAGTTGTCCTTTATTACTCTGCCAGTTTGTGAATTGCTGTGCCCTTGAGCTCCATTATTCAACTCGTTTTATGTGAGCTGACCGCAAGTCCAAAATTTTGGTTCAAGACCTATGCTGCTTCCCGGTGGGGGGCTGAGACTTTGGTTAATTCTTCTTCCTGCCGGGAAGTTAGAGTGATATGTGCCATTCAAATGCCTAACAGCTACTCTCTCATTGGCTCTCCCACTTCCCTTTCATCCTCTGCCAAATTGGAAACCTGTACAAACCAGGAGGTTAAAGGGGCTGTCTCTCCAAGTTGGGAGGTTGATAGTAAAGCAGATGGAAAGTCAAACCGGAGCACCAGGAGAGGGACTATTCGTTGAGTTTTAGAAACCTTTTGTATTCACAGTGTGTCTGTTCTCTAGGTTTCCCGTACATGTTATAACTGTAGTAATATTCCCTTCAACCTGGAGAGTTGGGACCCATGGAATGGGTGCCATGCATTATTGCTTTAAAGGGTCTGCATTTCCTCACCCAATCTCAGCAATCCTCTCAGTCCCAAGTGTCCAGCCTTATGCCACATCAAGCTGTCGTTGTAGATAGGGTCATTCCAGGTTTCATCAGAGACCCTGAAGGAATTGTAAAGAATTTCCCAGTTTTTTTGTTTTGTTTTGAAATTCCTTTTTATAGTGGGTTTGAGCTGATTCTCGCTGCCATGTTTATGCCAGTCTAGACACACTTGATTCCCTTATGGAGACATATCAATCCATAGGTTTTAAGATTCTTACTAGTCAGATAGATTCCTCTGCGGGAAATATGGCGTTTTGAGTCCCTTTCACTGAGGAAGGTGTAGGTCTTGTCTATTCCATAGTTGGTTTTTGGAACGGTACCTGTGCTTATATCAAACTCTGGTTTTATGCATCACCCCACCTCTCCTTCCCCCTTAAGCAGGCATAAGAGTGTTTTCTAAATGTGAGACACTGTTCTCTTTCCTAACTCAGTTCATGTGTAGCCATGTTTACAGGATCTTCATAAGTGTTATCTTATGATAAGTTTCTTTTTCTGCGTGACTTATTTCACTTAGATTAATCGTACCTGAATCCACCCATTTTGCTGCTACTGGTCTTATGACATTGATTTCATGGCTGAGGGATATTCCATCGTACGTAAGTACCACAATTTTTTGAACCATTTTTATATTTCCTGGGATATTTAAGGTGTACCCAAGTTGAGGTCCTTGTAAGCAGTGCAGCCCTAAATTTTTGGTTGGCTCTGTCTTATTCATTTTTATTTTTCCCAAGGTATATTCCCTAGACTGGAAGTGCCCTTGGCTCTGTAGCTCTGTTGTTTACTTGTTTTAGGGAACACAATGCACTCCTCCAGAGAGGCAGTTGGGAATTTACATTCCGCCCATCAGCATAACAAGGCTCCCTGTTCTCCAGGGCCTGTCTTGCCTTTCTGGATTTTACACATTTTGTGTATGTCCCTTTTGACCGTTGGGAAGTGATACTACTTTGTAGTGCAGATTTGCATTGCCCGCTTGCTTGCTTGGCCAAAAAGGTCGTATGCGTTTTCTCCTGAATATATTCAGGAGAAAATGCATACGCCCTTTCGGGCCAACTGCATCATTGTCGAAGTTGTGCCCCTCTTCCTGTGCTTTAAAGGTGATTCCAACGTACCTCTTGAAATCTGTTTCCTGCTATTCTGCCTCGCTTTCAAGTCCGCCTCGTTGCCTTCCCTCAACAGATTTTTGGACGATAGTTTTCCTTTATTACTCGGCCAGTTTGTGAATTGCTGTGCCCCTGAGCTCCATTTTTCAACTCGTTTTTGGTGAGCTGACCGCATGTCCAACATTTTGGTTCAGGACCTAGGCTGGTTCCCGGTGGGTGGCTGAGAATTTGGTTAATTCTTATTCCTGCCGGGAAATTACAGTGATATGTGCCCGTCCAAATGTCTAACAGCTATTCTCTCATTGGTTCTCCCTCTTCCCTTTCATCCTCTGCCAAATTGGAAACCTGTGCGAACCAGGAGGTTAACTGGTCTGTCTCTCCAAGTTGGGAGGTTGATAGTAAAGCAGATGGAAAGTCAAACCGGAGCACCAGGAGAGGGACTATTCGTTGAGTTTTAGAAACCTTTCGTATTCACAGTGTGTCTGTTCTCTAGGTTTCCCGTACATGTTATAACTGTAGTAATATTCCCTTCAACCTGGAGAGTTGGGACCCATGGAATGGGTGCCATGCATTATTGCTTTAAAGGGTCTGCATTTCCTCACCCAATCTCAGCAATCCTCTCAGTCCCAAGTGTCCAGCCTTATGCCACATCAAGCTGTCGTTGTAGATAGGGTCATTCCAGGTTTCATCAGAGACCCTGAAGGAATTGTAAAGAATTTCCCAGTTTTTTTGTTTTGTTTTGAAATTCCTTTTTATAGTGGGTTTGAGCTGATTCTCGCTGCCATGTTTATGCCAGTCTAGACACACTTGATTCCCTTACGGAGACATATCAATCCATAGGTTTTAAGATTCTTAGTAGTCAGATAGATTCCTCTGCGGGAAATATGGCGTTTTGAGTCCCTTTCACTGAGGAAGGTGTAGGTCTTGTCTATTCCATAGTTGGTTTTTGGAACGGTACCTGTGCTTATATCAAACTCTGGTTTTATGCATCACCCCACCTCTCCTTCCCCCTTAAGCAGGCATAAGAGTGTTTTCTAAATGTGAGACACTGTTCTCTTTCCTAACTCAGTTCAAGTGTAGCCATGTTTACAGGATCTTCATAAGTGATATCTTATGATAAGTTTCTTTTTCTCTGTGACTTATTTCACTTAGAATCATCGTACCTGAATCCACCCATTTTGCTGCTACTGGTCTTATGACATTGATTTCATGGCTGAAGGATATTCCATCGTACGTAAGTACCACAATTTTTTGAACCATTTTTATATTTCCTGGGATATTTAAGGTGTACCCAAGTTGAGGTCCTTGTAAGCAGTGCAGCCCTAAATTTTGGGGTGGCTCTGTCTTATTGATTTTCAGTTTTCCCAAGGTATATTCCCTAGACTGGAAGTGCCCTTGGCTCTGTAGCTCTGTTCTTTACTTGTTTTAGGGAACACAATGTACTCCTCCAGAGGGGCAGTTGGCAATTTACATCCCGCCCATCAGCATAACAGGGCTCCCTGTTCTCCAGGGCCTGTCTTGCCTTTCTGGTTTTTACACATTTTGTGGATGTCCCTTTTGACCGCTGGGAAGTGATACTTCTTTGTAGTGCAGATTTGCATTGCCCGCCTGCTTGCTTGGCCAAAAAGGGCGTATGCGGTTTCTCCTGAATATATTCAAGAGAAAACGCATACGCCCTTTTTGGCCAAGTGCATCATTGTCGAAGTTGTGCCCCTCTTCCTGTGCTTTAAAGGCGATTCCAATGTACCTCTTGAAATCTGTTTCCTGCTATTCTGCCTCGCTTTCAAGTCTGCCTCCTTGCCTTCCCTCAACAGATTTTTGGACGATAGTTGTCCTTTATTACTCGGCCAGTTTGTGAATTGCTGTGCACCTCAGCTCCATTTTTCAACTCGTTTTTGGTGAGCTGACCGCAAGTCCAAAATTTTGGTTCAGGACCTATGCTGGTTCCCGGTGGGGGGCTGAGACCTTGGTTAATTCTTCTTCCTGCCGGGAAGTTAGAGTGATATGTGCCCATCCAAATGCCTAACAGCTACGCTCTCATTGGTTCTCCCTCTTCCCTTTCATCCTCTGCCAAATAGGAAACCTGTGCTAACCAGGAGGTTAAAGGGGCTGTCTCTCCAAGTTGGGAGATTGATAGTAAAGCAGATGGAAAGTCAGACCGGAGCACCAGGAGAGGGACTATTCGTTGAGTTTTAGAAACCTTTCGTATTCACAGTGTGTCCGTTCTCTAGGTTTCCCGTACATGTATTAACTGTAGTAATATTCCCTTCAACCTGGAGAGTTGGGACCCATGGAATGGGTGCCATGAATTATTGCTATAAAGGGTCTGCATTTGCTCACCCAATCTCACCAATCCTCTCAGTTCCAAGTGTCCAGCCTTATGCCACATCCAGCTGTCGTTGTAGATAGGGTCATTCCAGGTTTCATCAGAGACCCTGAAGGAATTGTAAAGAATTTCCCAGTTTTTTTGTTTTGTTTTGAAATTCCTTTTTATAGTGGGTTTGTGCTGATTCTCGCTGCCATGTTTATGCCAGTCTAGACACACTTGATTCCCTTACGGAGACATATCAATCCATAGGTTTTAAGATTCTTACTAGTCAGATAGATTCCTCTGCGGGAAATATGGCGTTTTGAGTCCCTTTCACTGAGGAAGGTGTAGGTCTTGTCTATTCCATAGTTGGTTTTTGGAACGGTACCTGTGCTTATATCAAACTCTGGTTTTATGCATCACCCCACCTCTCCTTCCCCCTTAAGCAGGCATAAGAGTGTTTTCTAAATGTGAGACACTGTTCTCTTTCCTAACTCAGTTCAAGTGTAGCCATGTTTACAGGATCTTCATAAGTGATATCTTATGATAAGTTTCTTTTTCTCTGTGACTTATTTCACTTAGAATCATCGTACCTGAATCCACCCATTTTGCTGCTACTGGTCTTATGACATTGATTTCATGGCTGAGGGATATTCCATCGTACGTAAGTACCACAATTTTTTGAACCATTTTTATATTTCCTGGGATATTTAAGGTGTACCCAAGTTGAGGTCCTTGTAAGCAGTGCAGCCCTAAATTTTGGGGTGGCTCTGTCTTATTGATTTTCAGTTTTCCCAAGGTATATTCCCTAGACTGGAAGTGCCCTTGGCTCTGTAGCTCTGTTCTTTACTTGTTTTAGGGAACACAATGTACTCCTCCAGAGGGGCAGTTGGCAATTTACATCCCACCCATCAGCATAACAGGGCTCCCTGTTCTCCAGGGCCTGTCTTGCCTTTCTGGTTTTTACACACTTTGTGGATGTCCCTTTTGACCGCTGGGAAGTGATACTTCTTTGTAGTGCAGATTTGCATTGCCCGCCTGCTTGCTTGGCCAAAAAGGGCGTATGCGTTTTCTCCTGAATATATTCAGGAGAAAACGCATACGCCCTTTTTGGCCAAGTGTATCATTGTCGAAGTTGTGCCCCTCTTCCTGTGCTTTAAAGGCGATTCCAACGTACCTCTTGAAATCTGTTTCCTGCTATTCTGCCTCGCTTTCAAGTCTGCCTCCTTGCCTTCCCTCAACAGATTTTTGGACGATAGTTGTCCTTTATTACTCGGCCAGTTTCTGAATTGCTGTGCACCTCAGCTCCATTTTTCAACTCGTTTTTGGTGAGCTGACCGCAAGTCCAAAATTTTGGTTCAGGACCTATGCTGGTTCCCGGTGGGGGGCTGAGACCTTGGTTAATTCTTCTTCCTGCCGGGAAGTTAGAGTGATATGTGCCCATCCAAATGCCTAACAGCTACGCTCTCATTGGTTCTCCCTCTTCCCTTTCATCCTCTGCCAAATAGGAAACCTGTGCTAACCAGGAGGTTAAAGGGGCTGTCTCTCCAAGTTGGGAGATTGATAGCAAAGCAGATGGAAAGTCAGACCGGAGCACCAGGAGAGGGACTATTCGTTGAGTTTTAGAAACCTTTCATATTCACAGTGTGTCCGTTCTCTAGGTTTCCCGTACGTGTTATAACTGTAGTAATATTCCCTTCAACCTGGAGAGTTGGGACCCTTGGAATGGGTGCCATGAATTATTGATTTAAAGGGTCTGCATTTGCTCACCCAATCTCAGCAATCCTCTCAGTCCCAAGTGTCCAGCCTTATGCCACACCCAGCTGTCGTTGTAGATAGGGTCATTCCAGGTTTCATCAGATACCCTGAAGGAATTGTAAAGAATTTCCAGGTTTTTTTATTTTGTTTTTCAATTTCCTTTTTATAGTGGGTTTGAGCTGATTCTCGCTGCCATGTTTATGCCAGTCTAGACACACTTGATTCCCTTATGGAGACATATCAATACATAGGTTTTAAGATTCTTACTCGTCAGATATATTCCTCTGCGGGAAATATGGGGTTTTGAGTCCATTTCACTGAGGAAGTTGTAGGTCTTGTCTATTACATAGTTGGTTTTTGGAACGGTACCTGTGCTTATATCAAACTCTGGTTTTATGCATCACCCCACCTCTCCTTCCCCCTTAAGCAGGCATAAGAGTGTCTTCTAAATGTGAGACACTCTTCTCTTTCCTAACTCAGTTCAAGTGTAGCCATGTTTACAGGATCTTCATAAGTGATATCTTATGATAAGTTTCTTTTTCTGTGTGACTTATTTCACTTAGAATCATCGTACCTGAATCCACCCATTTTGCTGCTACTGGTCTTATGACATTGATTTCATGGCTGAGGGATATTCCATCGTACGTAAGTACCACAATTTTTTGAACCATTTTTATATTTCCTGGGATATTTAAGGTGTACCCAAGTTGAGGTCCTTGTAAGCAGTGCAGCCCTAAATTTTGGGGTGGCCCTGTCTTATTGATTTTCAGTTTTCCCAAGGTATATTCCCTAGACTGGAAGTGCCCTTGGCTCTGTAGCTCTGTTGTTTACTTGTTTTAGGGAACACAATTCACTCCTCCAGAGAGGCAGTTGGGAATTTACATCCCGCCCATCAGCATAACAAGGCTCCCTGTTCTCCAGGGCCTGTCTTGCCTTTCTGGTTTTTACACATTTTGTGGATGTCCCTTTTGACCGGTGGGAAGTGATACTTCTTTGTAGTGCAGATTTGCATTGCCCGCTTGCTTGCTTGGCCAAAAAGGGCGTATGCGTTTTCTCCTGAATATATTCAGGAGAAAACGCATACGCCCTTTTTGGCCAAGTGCATCATTGTCGAAGTTGTGCCCCTCTTCCTGTGCTTTAAAGGCGATTCCAACGTACCTCTTGAAATCTGTTTCCTGCTATTCTGCCTCGCTTTCAAGTCCGCCTCGTTGCCTTCCCTCAACAGATTTTTGGACGATAGTTGTCCTTTATTACTCGGCCAGTTTGTGAATTGCTGTGCCCCTCAGCTCCATTTTTCAACTCGTTTTTTGTGAGCTGACTGCAAGTCCAAAATTTTGGCTCAAAATCTATACTCTTTCCCGGTGGGTGGCTGAGACTTTGGTTAATTCTTCTTGCTGCCGGGAAATTAGAGTGACATGTGCCCGTCCAAATGCCTAGCAGCTATTCTCTCATTGGTTCTCCCTCTTCCCTTTCATCCTCTGCCAAATTGGAAACCTGTGCGAACCAGGAGGTTAAAGGGGCTGTCTCTCCAATTTGGGAGATTGATGTTAAAGAAGATGGAAAGTCAAACCGGAGCACCAGGAGAGGGACTATTCGTTGAGTTTCAGAAACTTTTTGTATTCACAGTGTGTCCGTTCTCTAGGTTTCCCGTACATGTCATAGCTGTAGTAATATTCCCTTCAACCTGGAGAGTTGGGACCCATGGAATGGGTGCCATGCATTATTGCTTTAAAGGGTCTGCATTTGCTCACCCAATCTCACCAATCGTCTCCGTCCAAAGTGTCCAGCCTTAGGCCACATCCAGCTGTCATTGTACATAGGGTCTTTCCAGGTTTCATCAGAGACCATGAAGGATTTGGAAAGAACTTCCCAGTTTTATTGTTTTGTTTTTGAAATTCCTTTTTATACTAGTTTTGAGCTGATTCTCGCTGCCATGTTTATGCCAGTCTAGACACACTTGATTCCCTTATGGAGACATATCAATACATAGGTTTTAAGATTCTTACTAGTCAGATATATTCCTGTGCAGGAAATAAGATGTTTTGTGACCCTTTCACTGAAGAAAGTATAGGTCTTGTCTATTCCATAGTTGGTTTTTGGAACGGTACCTGTGCTTATATCAAACTCTGGGTTTATGCATCACCCCACCTCTCCTTCCCCCTTAAGCAGGCATAAGAGTGTTTTCTAAATGTGAGATTCTGTTCTTTTTCCTAACTCTGTTCAAGTGTATCCATGTTTACAGGATCTTCATGAGTGATATCTTATGATAAGTTTCTTTTTCTGTGTGACTTATTTCACTTAGAATCATCGTACCTGAATCCACCCATTTTGCTGCTACTGGTCTTATGACATTGATTTCATCGCTGAGGGATATTCCATCATACGTAAGTACCACAATTTTTTGAACCATTTTCATATTTCCTGGGATATTTAAGGTGTACCCAAGTTGAGGTTCTTGTAAGCAGTGCAGCCCTAAATTTTGGGGTGGCTCTGTCTTATTGATTTTCAGTTTTCCCAAGGTATATTCCCTAGACTGGAAGTGCCCTTGGCTCTGTAGCTCTGTTCTTTACTTCTTTTAGGGAACACAATGCATTCCTCCAGAGAGGCAGTTGACAATTTACACCCCGCCCAACACCATAACAAGGCTCCCTGTTCTCCAGGGCCTGTCTTGCCTTTCTGGATTTTACACATTTTGTGGCTGTCCCTTTTGACCATTGGGAAGTGATACTTCTTTGTGTGCAGATTTGCGTTGCCCGCTTACTTGCTTGGCCAAAAAGGGCGTATGCGTTTTCTCCTGAATATATTCAGGAGAAAACGCGTACGCCCTTTTTGGCCAAGTGCATTATTGTCGAAGTTGTGCCCCTCTTCCTGTGCTTTAAAGGTGATTCCAACGTACCTCTTGAAATCTGTTTCCTGCTATTCTGCCTGCATTTCAAATACGCCTCGTTTCCTTCCGTCAACAGATTTTTGGACGAGAGTTGTCCTTTATTACTCTGCCAGTTTTTGAATTGCTGTGCCCCTGAGCTCCATTTTTCAACTCGTTTTTTGTGAGCTGAACGCAAGTCCAAAATTTTGGTTCAGGACCTATACTGGTTCCCGGTGGGTGCCTGAGACTTTTGTTAATTCTTCTTCCTGCCGGGAAATTAGAGTGACATGTGCCCGTCCAAATGCCTAACAGCTACTCTCTCATTGGTTCTCCCTCTTCCCTTTCATCCTCTGCCAAATTGGCAACCTGTGCGAACCAGGAGGTTAAAGGGGCTGTCTCTTCAAGTTGGGAGACTGAGAATAAAGCAGTTGGAAAGTCAATCCGGTGCACCAGGAGAGGGTCTATTCTTTGAGTTTTAGAAACCTTTTGTATTCACAGTGTGTCCGTTCTCTAGGTTTCCCGTACATGTTATAACTGTAGTAAGAGTTCCTTCAACCTGGAGAGTTGGGACCCATGGAATGGGTGCCACATATTATTGTTTTAAAGTGTCTGCATTTGCTCACCCAATCTCACCAATCCTTTCAGTCCCAAGTGTCCAGCCTTATGCCACATCCAGCTGTCGTTGTTGATAGGGTCATTCCAGGTTTCATCAGAGACCCTGAAGGAATTGTAAAGAATTTCCCTGTTTTTTGTTTTGTTTTTGAATTTCCTTTTCTAGTGGGTTTGAGCTGATTCTCGCTGCCATGTTTATGCCAGTCTAGACACACTTGATTCCCTTACGGAGACATATCAATACATAGGTTTTAAGATTATTACTAGTAAGATATATTCCTCTGCGGGAAATATGGGTTTTTGAGTCCCGTTCACAGAGGAAGTAGTAGGTCTTGTCTATTCTGTATTTGGATATTGGAACCGTACCTGTGCTAATATCAAACTCTGGTTTTATTCATCACCCCACCTCTGCTTTCCCCTTAAGCATGCATAAGAGTGTTTTCTATATATGAGACTCTGTTCCCTTTCCTAATTCATTCCATGTGTAGCCATGTTTATATACCCTTTATAAGTGATATCTTATGATAAGTTTCTTTTTCTGTGTGATTTTTTCAGTTAGAATCATCGTAAATGAATCCCGTCATTATGCTGCTACTGGCCTTATGACATTGAGTTCATGGCTGAGGGATATTCCATTATTCGAATGTACCACAATTTCTTTACCATTTTTGTCTTTCCTGGGATATATACGGTGTCCCGAAGTCGAGGTTCTTGTAAGCAGTGCTGCCATAAATTTTGGGGTGGCTGTGTCTTATTGATTTTCAATTTTCCCAAGGTATATTCCCGTGACTGGAAGTGCCTTAGGTTGTAAAGCACTGCTGTTTACTTCTTTTTGGGAGCACAGTGCACTCCTCCAGAGTGGCTGTTGGCAATTTACATGCCACCCATCCGCATAACAAGGCTCCCTCTTCTCCAGATCCTGTCTTGCCTTTCTTGTTTTTACACATTTTACGGATGTCCCTTTTGACCGGTTGGAAGTGATACCTGTTTGTAGTGCAGATTTGCATTGTGCCGATGCTTGGTTGGCCAAAATGGGCGCATGCGTTTTCTCCTGAATATATTCAGGAGAAAACACATGCGCCCTTTATGGACAAATCCATAATTGTCGAAGTTTTGATGCTTTTCCTGTGTTTAAATGCGATTCCAATGTACTTCTGGAAATCTGTTTCGTGCACTTCTGCCTCATTTTCAAGTCCGCCTCATGGCTTTCTCTCAACAGATTTTTGGAAGAGAGTAGTCCTTTATAACTCTGCAAGTTAGTGAATTGCTGTGCCCCTGAGCTCCATTTTTCAACTCGCGTTTTTGTGGGCTGGCTGCCAATCCACAATTTTGCTTCGGGAGCTATACTGGTTCCATTGGGGAGGCTGGCTCAGAGTTTGTTAATTCTGCTTCGTGACGGGAATTTAGAGTGACATGTGGCCATCCAAATGCCTACAGCTACTCTCTAATTGTTTCTCTCTCTTCCCTTATATCCTCTGCATAACGTGCCAACTGTGCGAACCAGGAGGTTAAAGGTGCTGACTCTCCAATTTGGGAGATTGATACTAAAGCAGTTGGAATGTCAAACTGGTGCACAAGGAGAGAAAAATATTAGTAGAGTTTTAGAAACCTTTCACCATCAGATGGTGTCCATTCTCTAGGTTTCCCATAAATGTTATAACTGTAGTGATATTCCCTTCTACCTGGAGAGTTGGGAACCATGGAATGGGTGCCAGGTATTATTGCTTTAAACGGTCTGCATTTTCTCACCCAATCTCACCAATCCTCTCAGTCCCAAGTGACAAGCCTTATGCCACATCCAGCTGTCATTGTAGATAGGGTCATTCCTAGTTTCATCAGAACCCCTGAAGGTATTGTGTAAGAATTTCACCGTTTATTTGTTTTGTTTTGAAATTCATTTTTATAGTGGGTTTGATCTGACTCTCACTGCCGTGTTTATGTCGTTCTAGACACACTTGGTTACCTTATGGAGACATATCAATACATAAGTTTTAAGATTCTTACTAGTCAGATATACTACTCTGCGGGGAATAGGGGTGTTGAGCCCCATTCAGTGAGGAAAGAGTTGGTCTTGTCTATTCTGTATTTGGGTTATGCAACCGTACCTGTGCTAATATCAAACTCTGGTTTTATGCATCACCCCACCTCTCCTTTCCTCTTGAGCAGGCATAAGAGTGTTTTCTAAATGTGAGAGTCTTCTCTTTCCTAATTCAGTTCATGTGTAGCCATGTTTACAAGACCTTCATAAGTGATATCTTATGATAAGTTTCTTTTTCTGTGTGACTTATTTCAGTTAGAATCATCGTACATGAATCCACTCATTATGCTGCTACTGGCCTTATGACATTGATTTCATGGCTGAGGGCTATTCCATCGTACGTATGTACCACAATTTCTTTACTATTTTTTGTCTTTCCTGGGATATTTAAGGTGTCCCGAAGTCGAGGTTCTTGTAAGCAGTGCTGCCCTATATTTTGGGTTGGCTGTGTCTTATTGATTTTCAATTCTCCCAAGGTATATTCCCATGACTGGAAGTGCCTTAGGTTGTGAAGCTCTGTTGTTTAATTCTTTTAGGGAACACAATGCACTCCTCCAGAGTGGCTGTTGGCAATCTACATCCCACCCATCAGCATAACAAGGCTCCCTGTTCTCCAGAGCCCCTCTTGCCTTACTGGTTTTTACACATTCTATGGATATCCCGTTTGACTGGTGGGAAGTGATACTTCTTTGTAGTGCAAATTTGCATTGTGCGGTTGCTTGGTTTGCCAAAATGGGTGTATGCGTTTTCTCCTGAATATATTCAGGAGAAAACGCATGCGCCCTTTATGGACAATTCCATAATTGTCGAAGTTGTGATGCTTTTCCTGTGTTTAAAGGCGATTCCAATGTACTTCTGGAAATCTGTTTCGTGCAAATCTCCCTCATTTTCAAGTCCGCCTCATGGCTTTTCCTCAACAGAATTTTGGAAGAGAGTAGTCCTGTATAACTCTGCAAGTTAGTGAATTGTTGTGCCCCTGAGCTCCATTTTTCAACTTGTGTTTTTGTGAGCTGACCGCAAACCCACAATTTTGCTTCAGGACCTATACTAGTTATGGGGGTGGGGCAGGCTGAGAGTTTGGTTAAGTCTTCTTCGTGACGGGAAATTAGAGTGACATGTGGCCGTCCAAATGCCTACAGCTACTCTCTCATTGGTTCTCCCTCTTCCCTTATATCCTCTGCACAATGTGCCAACTGTGCGAACCAGGAGGTTATAGGGGCTGACTCTCCAAGTTGGGAGATTGATATTAAAGCAGTTGTAATGTCAAGCTGCAGCACATGGAGAGAAAAAAAAATTAGTAGAGTTTTAGAAACCTTTCACCATCAGAGGGTGTCCATTCTCTAGGTTTCCCATACATGTTATAACTGTAGTGATATTCCCTTCTACCTGGAGAGTTGGGAACCATGGAATCAGTGGCAGGCATTATTGCTTTAAAGCGTCTGCATTTTCACACCCAATCTCACCAATCCTCTCATTCCCAAGTGAACAGCCTTATGCCACATCCGGCTGTTGTTGTAGATAGGGTCATTCCAAGTTTCATCAGAACCCCTGAAGGTATTGTGTAAGAATTTCACTGTTTATTTGTTTTGTTTTGAAATTCCTTTTTATAGTGGGTTTGAGCTGATTCTCACTGCCGTGTTTATGTCATTCTAGACACACTTGGTTCCCTTATGGAGACATATCAATACATAGGTTTTAAGATCCTTACTAGTCAGATATATTTCTCTGTGGGGAATCGGGGTGTTGAGTCCCATTCACTGAGGAAGGAGTCGGGCTTGTCTCTTCTGTATTTGGATTATGGAACGGTACCTGTGTTAATATCAAACTCTGGTTTTCTGAGTCTCCCCACCTCTCCTTCCCCCTTAAGCAACCATAAGAGTTTTTTCTAAATCTGAGACTCTGTTCTCTTTCCTAATTCAGTTCATATGTAGCCAGGTTTACATTCGCTTCATAAATGATATCTTATATCAGAATGCACCATGGCCCTTGGTATAATAATGCTCCATGACCCCTGTCATCACAATGCTCCATTCCCTGGTTATCACAATGCTCCATGTCCCTTGTCATAACAATTCTCCACGTACTTGTCATCACAATGCTACATGACACTTCTCATCACAAAGTTACATGCTCGTTTCATCACAATTCTCCATGCACTTGTCATTGCAATGTTCCATGACCCCTGTCATAGCAAGCTCCAAGTGTTTGTCATCACAATGCTTCACGACTTTATCATCAAAACTCTCAATGGCACTTTTCATCACAATGTTCCGTACCCTTGTCATCACAATGCTCCATGTCCTTGTCATCACAATGCTCCATGACCCCTGTCATCACAATGCTCCCTGACACCTGTCATCACAATGCTTCATGCCCCTTGTCATTACAGTGCTCCATGATGCTCGTCATCACAATTACCCAAGGTCTTCTCATCACAATGCTCCACGGTTTTGCCATCACAATGCTCCATGCCCTGGTCATCTCAAAGCTCAATGTCCCTTGTCCTCACAATTCTCCACGTCCTTGTCATCACAATGCTGCATGGCACTTCTCATCACAATGTTATATGCTCTTGTCATAAAAATACTCCATGCACTTGTCATCGCAATGCTCCATGACCCCTGACATCACAATGTTCCATTACCCCAGTCATAACAATGCTCCATGACCCCTGCCATCACAATGTTCCACACCATTGTCATCACAAGGCTCCATGACCCTTGTCATCACAATGCTCCAAGACCGCTGTAATCACAATGCTCCATGCCCTTGTCATCACAAAGCTCTATGATGCATGTCATCAGAACGCTCCATGGCCTTCTCATCCCAATGCTCCATGTCCTTGTCATCACAATGCTCCAAGACCCCTGTAATCACAATGCTCCATGGCACTTTTCATCAGAATGCTCCATGAGACTTGTCATCACAAGGCTCCATGGTCTTCTCATCACAGTGCTCCAGTACCTTGTCATCACAATGCTCCATGACCCCTGTCATCACAGTACTCCATGGACATTTTCAGCCCAATGCTCCATGACCTTCTCATCACAATGCGCCATGACCCCTGTCATCACAATGCTCCCTGACCACTGTCATCACAACGCTCCATGAACCCTGACAACACAATGATCCGGGACTCTTGTCATTAAAATGCTCCATGACCATTGTCATCACAGTGATCCATGCGCTTGTCATCCCAAAGCTCCATGACCCCTGTAATCACTATGCTCCGTGATGCTTGTCATCACAGTGCTCCATGAAACTTGTCATCATAATGCTCCTTGCCTTTGTCAACAAAATGGTACATAATCTTCTCATCACAATTCTCCATGTGCTTGTCATCACAATCCTCCATGACCATTGGGATCACATTGCTTCATGCCCTTGGCATCTCTCTCTTGCCTTTCTGGTTTTTACAGATATTCGGATGTCCCTTTTGACCGGTGGTAAGTGACAATTCTTTGTAGTGTGGATTTGTATTGCGCGCTTGCTTGATTGGCCAAAAAGGGTGTATGCGTTTTCTTCTGAATATATTCAGTAGAAAAGGCATACGCCCTTTTTGGCCAAGTGCATCTCTGTCCAAGTTGGGATGCTTTTCCTGTGCTTTAAAGGTGATTCCAATTTACCTCTTGAAATATGTTTTGTGCAAATTTTCAAGGCCGCTTCATTGCCTTCCCTCAACAGATTTTTGGAAGAGAGTAGTCCTTTATAAGTCTGCAGGTTTGTGAATTGCTGTGCCCCTGAGCTCCAATTTTCAAATCCCATCTTTGTGAGCTGGCCGCAAATCCACAATTTTGCTTCAGGACCTATACTGGTTCCAGGGGTGGCTATATTGGTTCCCTGTGGGTGGCTGAGGCTTTGGTTAATTCTTCTTCCTGCCGGGAAATTAGAGTGACATGTGCCCGTCCAAATGCCTACATCTACTCTCTGATTGGTTCTCCCTCTTCCCTTTCATCCTCTGCACAATTAGCAAACTGTGCGAACCAGGAGGTTATAGGGGCTGACTCTCCTAAGTTGGGAGATTGATAGTAAAGCAGTTGGAATGCCAAAGTGGAGCACAAGGAGAGGAAAAATTAGGAGAGTTTTAGAAACTTTTCGCCATCACAGGGTGTCCATTTTCTAGGTTTCTCATACATGTTATAATTGTAGTGATATTCCCTTCTACCTGGAGATTTGGGACACATGGAATGGTGGCATGCATTACTACTTTAAAAGGTCTGCATTTTCTCTCCCAATCTCACCAGTCCTCTCAGTCCCAAGTGTCCAGCCTTATGTCTCATCCAGCTGTCTTTGCAGATAGGGTAATTCCAGGTTTCATCAGAACCCCTGAAGGAATTGTGTAAGAATTTCGCTGTTTTTTGGGGTTTTTTTGAAATTCATTTTTATAATAGGGTTGAGCTGATTTTCACTGACGTGTTTATGCCAGTCTAGACACAATTGATTCCCTTACGGAGACATATCAATACATAGGTTTTAAGATTCTTAGTAGTCAGATATATTCCTCTGTGGGGCATAGGGGTGTTGAGTCCCGTTCACTGAGGAAGGTGTAGGTCTTGTCTATTCTGTATTTGGTTTATGGAATGGTACCTGTGCTAATATCAAACTCTGGTTTTATGTATCACCCCACCTCTCCTTTCCCCTGAAGCAGGCATAAGAGATTTTTGCTAAATGTGAGACTCTGTTCTCTTTCCTAATTCAGTTCATGTGTTGTGATATTGACATTCCCTCTATAAGTGATATCTTATGATAAGATTCTTTTTCTGTGTGACTAATTTCCCTTAAAATCATCATACCTAAATCCACTCATTATGCTGCTACTGGCCTTATATACATTGATTTCACGTCTGAGTGATATTCCGTTGTACAAAATTACCACAAGTACTTTATGCATTTCTCTTTTTCCTGGGATATTTTAGGTGTACCAAAGTTGAGGTTCTTGTATGCAGAGCAGCCCTAAACTTTGGGGTGCCTGTGTCTTATTGATATTTAGTCTTCCCAAGTTATATGTCCATGAGTTGAAATCCCCTTGCTCCGGGGCTTTGTATTTTAGATGTTTTAAAAACAGCATACACTTCTTCAGAGTGGCTCTTGGATATTTATACCCCACCCATCAGCGTGACTAGGCTCCCTGTTTTCCATGGCCTCTCTTGCATTTCTGGTTTGTACACATTTTTTGGATGGCCTTTCTGAGCAGTGGAAATTGAGACTTCTTTATTGTGCGGATTTGCATTTCCCTCTTGCTTGGTTGGGCAAAAACTCTGCATGTGTTTTTCTCCTGAAGATATTCACGAAAAAAACGCATACACCCTTTTGCCGAACCGCATCATTTTAGAAATTCTGCTGCTTTTCATAGGCTTTAAATGTGAGTACAATCTACCCTTTGAAATCTGTTTCCTGCAATTCTGCCTCTCATTCAGATCCTCTTCGTTACCTTACCTGAATATATTTTTGGACGTTGGTTATCATTTATATCTTTGCAGGTCTTTGAATTGTCTGCTCCTGAGCTCCATTTTGCAACTCGCTTTTTTTGTGAGCTGGCCGCCAAACCATTGGATTACTTCTGGCCCTATTCTGGTTCTGGGGAGGCAGGCTGAGCCTTTGGTTAATTCTTCTTCCTAATGGGAAATTAGAGTGGCATGTGCCTGTCAAAAGTCCTACAGCTAATCTCTCATTGGTTCCCCCTCTTCCCATTTATCCTCTGCACAAATTGCCAACTGTGTGAAACAGGAGGTTAAAGGTCCTGATTCTCCAAGTGGGGAGATTGTTAGTAATGTGGCTGGAATGGCGAACCCCAGCACCAGGAGATCAAAAATGAGGTGCATTTTAGACACCTTTCCTGAGCACACGGTGTACATTCATCTCGGTTTCCCAGGCATGTTTTCGCTGTCAGAAGATTCCCTTGAACCTGCAGATTTGGGACCCATGGAATGGGTACCAGGCAGTATTACTTTAAAAGGTCTGCATTTCCTCACCCAGCCTCTCTAACATCTCTTAGCGTGCATAGCTTCCAGCCTTATATAATCATCCTGCTGTGGGTCTACATGTGTTCAATCCATGTTACATCGTAGCCCTTCAACAAAAGTTGTAAGAATTTTTGTCTGTCTCACTGTTTTTATAAATAGTTTTAAATTTATTTTTATATTGGTTACAGCTGATTTTCAAAGCTCTGTTTTTTGCTGCTGTACATCCACTTGATTCATGTACTGTGAGACAACAATAACTTCTTTTTCAGATGCTTACCAGTCATATGTATTATTTTCCAGTGACTTGAGTGGGCTGAGTGCAGTTCTTTGAGGTACCGTGTAGGCCTTGTCAGTTATTCAATTTGGTACTTGGAATGGTATCTTTGCTAATTTCAACCTCCTGGATAATACCTCACCATTCCCCACCTTTCCCATTTAGCAGCCTTATGTCTATTTTCTACATATTTGACTATGTTTCTGTTTTGTAATTTATTTCATGTGTAGCCATTTTTGATTCCACCTTTAAGTGACATCTTATGATATGTGTCTTTTTCTTTCTGACATATGTCACTTAGAATGATCGTATGTAACTCCTCCAGAGTTGTTACAACTGGCCTTATTTCATTGATTTCTGGATGAGTAATATTCCACTCTACATAAGTACCCCATCTCTTTTATCCATTTTATCCTTCCAGGGACATTTAGGTTATATCCAAGTTGAGGCCCTTTTTAACAGAGAGGTGGTAAACATTCGGGTGCCTGTTTTCTGTCGATTTTTGTTTTTCCCAAGGTACACGCCCATGAGTGCAAGTGCCCTATGCTCTGTAGCTCATTTTTTAGATGTTTTAGCAAACACAATACACTTCTCCAGAGTGGCCGTTGGCAAATTACATTTCCACTATCAGCCTCACAGGGCTCCCTTTTCTCCTCGCCCTGTCCTGCATTTCTGGTGTTTACACTTTATGTGGATGGCCCTTCTGACTGATGTGAAGTGATACATTTTGTGATATTGATTTCCAGTGCCCACCTGTTTGGTTGGATAAAAAGTGTGTATGGCCTTTACTTGAATATATTCAGAAAAAATGCATACACCCTTTTTGGCCAACTGCATCATTGGCGATGTTCAGCCCCTTTTCTTGTGCTTTAATGGGGAGTCCTTTCTACCTCTTCAAATCTGTTTCCTGCCACTCTCCCTTGCTTACAAGTCCTTTTCTGTGACTTACCTCAAGACATTTTTCGACGATAGATATTTTCAACTCTGCAGTTTCATGAATTTTAGTGCCCCTGAGTTCCATTTTTCAACTTGTGTTTTTGGAAACTGGACACAAAACAGCGGGATTTCCTCTAGCCCTATTCTGTTTCCGTGGGCAATTCTAGCCTTTGATGAATTTGTCTTCTGGATTGGAAATTAGAGTGGCATGTGCCTGTCCGAACACCTAAGACTTGTCTCTAAATTTTTCTCATCCTTCCGCTTCATCCTGTGGACAAATTCCAAACTGTGTGCAACAGGATGTTGACGGAGCTGATATCCCCAAGTGAGGAGATTGTTAGGAAAGATGCTGGAGGGTTGAACCCGTGCACCAGGCAATGAGGAGATGAGGTGCCTTTTCCAAACTCTTTCCGATCAAACGGTGTACCATCCTCTAGGTGTGACAGGCATGTTTTAGCTGTAGGAAGGGTTCCGTGCATGTAAGGAGAACACCAGGGATTTTTTCCAAATCACTGCCTCCCCGAACCCCAAACTGGGGAATTTTTAAGCTACGGCTACACGTATGTCCTTTAAGGGCCTTGGGAAATAGGCAGAGCCCAAACTTTAGATGACTGAAATCTTCAGGGTCAGAAGCGCTCACCATCGGCCTTGCTTAGGTTACATTTTATCTGTCATTGATAGATGATGTCAATAAAAATATCTTTTCTTTTTCAGATTATTTCCCCTTATAGGTTATTGCAAAATATTCAGTGTAGTTTCCTGTGCTATACAGTAGTTCCTTGTTGATGATCTATTTTATACATAGCAGTGTGTATGTGTTAATCCCAAACTGTTAATTTATCCCTTCTCCTACCTTTCCCCTTTGGTAATAATAAATTATAAGATTTTATACTTCTCAGAAATGGGGGAGCTGAAAGAGAGGTATCATTTTCAATGGAAAAGCATTCAAAACAAGATTGAAGCTTCAGCCAAGAGTATTCGATGCACATCCATGGAAATAAATCACTTCATTTCTCTAATGTTGACCTGACAAATAAGACAGACGTCTTCACTGAACTTGCTTATAGGAAAGTGATGGAAATATCAAATGTAAGTCTTAGAAACATCTTATTTTACCCGAGCATTATACACTGCTCTATGTTAACTACAGTTTGGCTCACACATCTGTTCATTGAAGTTACAATGTTCTCAATTTCTGTTACTGATCCACCAGAGTGGACCCCAACAGGAGTCCCCGTGCCCAGTGTCATTGGAGCCAACAGATCAAGACTGAGTTTGGTTCAGAAGCAAAGGAAACATTATTTTGAAAACAGAATGGAGAGGTGAGAGCGTGCACTCCCCCATGGGCTGTGGGTTGTGCTGCTGTGTAGGGTCCCCGGCAGCGTCAGTGGGAGGGAGGGGATGGAGCTCTCGAGGGCTGCATTGGCTGCAGCTCAGGCTCTATGCCGCGGAGTCTGCATGGGACCCCGCTAGCTGAGGTGTCGACCCAGCCATTCTGCACTAGGAAATCGGGTCTGAAGTGCCGGGTGTGGGACCTCTGCATGCGGAACCCTAGGAGCACGTGAAATTAGACAAAGCACAAAGGAAAAACAGGTTAGACTTTATTTAATTGCCCAGATTCTCTTTTTATCTCCCAGGAATTTTTAATGAACGTTGCCGGAGACGAACACCTCCTCTGCTTTTTGTTCCGTTCCTTATTCTTGGGGTGTTGAGGGTGCAGACCCCTCTTTTGTAACTGCTTCATGCTGTGGTGGGAGCCCTGATACATGGGGGGAGGGGCAAAACGTCTCCCCACCAGCCTCCTGGTGAGGTTGATTGTCCCAAGGCCTCCTGCCTCACTTCTCGTCCGCCTGAGCACCAGCATTGGAAGTGTTACAGATTCTAATGACCTTTAAGGGTCCAGGAAAGAGAGGCGCAGAGATGCTGCGGTGGCAGGTTTCACCCCACCCCACATATGTTCGGCGACCTTAGGCTGACAGTTTTTGCCAGACTAGATGCTCTGACCGGTAGTCTGTGCTTTCTTTAATTAGGTCCCTGAATTAATGTACAAACAGCACCATGTGTCAGAGCCCTGCCCGCGCAACTCCCAGACAGTCCAGGGTCAGTGGTGATCCAGGACCATGACGTCCACTGACTCAACGGCCTTTAGAAGTAGCCAGCAGTCCAGCCGGTCATATTGGCCACCATCACCGCGGTGTCTGTAGGGTTTTCTATGGTGAAAGCGTGATATACGTTTCCCCCGCCAAGCTTATTAGCTCCCCTCTGGGTGCAGTAAGTCCTGCAAGCAGTAGTCTGCTCTTTCGGGGCACAGTCTTGTCGTTTTCTGAGAGAAACTCCAGGTCAAGTGATGGTCACACGGGTCATCTTGGGGGCCCGTTGCCCCCATTTATCTCTCTGGAGGTTGGAGTTGGAGGGCCTCCTCACTCGAGGTCAGTGTGTCCACAGAGCGACCCCTGCAACTTCAGGGCATGATGGGTGGTTAGGATCACCACGTGGGGTCCTTTTCCCTTAGGAGGGAGCTGGCCTTGCGGGCTGCTGATTTCCAGCTTTTTAGATACCCCAGTATCCTGGCCTGATGAGTCGGTGGGCAAAGCCCTTGGTGACCATAGTTTATCATACCTGAAGGGCATTCTTGTGTTGCTCCATTTCAAGTGGTCCCAGTTTTTGCACTAAGGCTCCAAGGGTGATTAACCTTTGACCGGGTATGTAAAGGTCAAAGGGTTTAGCTAAATTAGGGAGTTCCTGGGCAAGGGTCTGTATTGACTGCTCTTTCCATTCTTGAAAGGCTGCTTCTGGATTCTATTCAAGAGGATCATCATCTTTTCGTGTCAGTGTTTCATGTAGAGGCCCAGCTATTAGACTGTAGTTAGGGATCCAGATGCAGAAAACCTTGGCCTCCCCAGGAACCCCTAAGCTGTCTTCTAGTTGTAGAAGAGGTAAGGCTGCAAATGGCTTCTTCCCTATCCTGGGATGCGTTTCTCCGAATATCTGTGAGAATGAAGCCCAGGCATGTCACCTTAGCCTGGGATATTTGAGCGTTTTTCTTGGACACCATCTATCCTTTCTTGGCTAGGTAGTTCAGAGGCGTCTTTAGTAGGCCTGGCGATCAGAATGTCATCTGCATATTGAAGGAGGGTTCCCTTTTACAGAGGTTGAACTTTTAGGTCTTTAGAGGACATTTCCCCAATGATGGTGTGGGGATTTTTGAACCATTGGGGCAGGACGGCCCAGCATTATTGCTTTTGTTGCATGTTGTGTCCTGCCACTCACAAGCCAAAAATTCTTGTGACTCTGAGATGAATGGAATACAGAAGAAGGCATCATTGAAGTCTAATACAGAATGCCATGGCCTGGTGGAAGGTAGAATGACCAGCAGGGAGTAGGAAATAGGAGCTACTGGATGTATATCCTCGGTGGCTTCACTGACTGTCCTGATATCCTTTACCAGGTCTCCAGCAGCCCATGGGGCTCTCGTGGTCAGGCCAATCCCAGGATATGGAGCTCACCTGGGCTGCACCCCTACCCCACAGCCCACGGGGCTCTCGTGGTCAAGTCCCTCCCAGGGTATGGAGCTCACCTCTGCAGCTACCCAGCAGCCCATGGGGCTCTCCTTCTCAGGCCCTTCCCAGGATACAGAGCTCCCCTGGGCAGGTACCCCAGCAGGGCTGGACACACAGGAACTGTGCACATAGCCCACCTTGCAGGGAACCCCCAGCTCACCTGTTGCTCACAGCTGACACAGAACACCTCAGAGCAGGACTTGAACTAACAAACAGCAGCTCTGACAGGTCTGTGACCATGGCTATTACTCTCTGCAGGCTCTTTCTGCCTGGTCTTCCAGACACTTCCACTGCAGCCAGGGCACCAGGCCTCTGTCTCCACCCACCATCACTCCTCTCCCTGACTCCTGGGTTCCTCTCATTAGGATAGGGTCTTCTTGAAGTTGTTTTCCACTCATGGACCAGATAAAATGATAAGAAAACAAGCCGCGGCTGCAGCCCCTTGTCTATCCTGACTCTCAAGAGCCCACACCTGTTCCTAGGGCCTGGCCCGTTTAGCAAGTTTCATTTTCTGCAACTGTGAACCCTGAGGGGTGAGGATTGGCTGATTTTGGCTGCCTGAAACTGCCTGCCGGCCCGCCACAGGTGTCCCTGGGTTGAGGGCAATATAAACAGCACTCCAGTGAGCGACAGCCCTTGTAGCTGTGACTGACGGCATATTCTCTGCCCCGTAGGCAGTGCCGGGGCTGTGCTGGTGGGAGGGAGTGAGGGGCCGTGGCTTTGTGTGTGGCCCAGTGTGAGTGGGGCTCTGCTGGACTTTCTGCAGGAGTTGCCAGGCTGCCACCTGCTAAAGAAGAGCATGTGTCACCGATACCTGCCACTGGAATTTCTCCCCAGGCAGACGTGAGGAAGTAAAAAAGCAGTGGGGGCCGGGACAGGAGGGGTATCTCAGGCAGGGAAATGGAAAGCTTCCAGAAGAGCATCTGGGGACAGGACCATCCTGACTGGCCTGCAGACACCAAGTCGGCCTGCGTGCTGTCGCTGTTGTGGCTCCACGGCCCTTCCTCTAGGCTTTCAAACCCTTGTACATATTCAGGTGTTTTACCTGGGAAGGGTGGCAAAAGTTCAACAGCAGCTGGCCTGGGGCTCAGCTCACGGTTACTCTCAGATGCCTCGGCATTGCCCCCTCTTTGCAATGAGGACGCTCCTTGAGTAGGAGTGGGCTGCTGGCTCTATGGGAGATGATTCCCCACCTCTGACCAATTTCAGAATTGTTTACCGCTGGAGCAAGTGCCCTGATAGGGTTTTCCTCTGTCTAACTCGTGGGTTCAGTTTATTTTTTTTCTTTTTTGGTTCAAGTTAGATTTTATTCCTCTTTTATGTATTTATAGATATAAGCATGGAAATAATTCATTCATATAAATACATCTGTGTGAAGGGAAGAAATTTTTTCTGTTTTATTTTTAAATTATATTTTTTAAAATTTTGAAATTTAATTTTATTTATTTTTTTTATACAGCAGGTTATTATTAATTATGTATTTTATGCATATACATGTATACAGGTCAATCCCAATCTCCCAACTCATCCCACCACTACCACCCCATGGCTTCCCACACCTGGTGTCCATACGTGTGTTCTCTACCTCGGTGTCTCTATTTCTTCCCTGCAAACCAGTTCATCTGTACCATTATTCTAGGTTCCACATATATGCATTAATATACAATATTTGTTTGTCTCTTTCTGACATACTTCATTCTCTATGACAGTCTCTAGATCCATCGACGTCTCTACAAATGACCCAGTTTCATTCCTTCTTATGGCTGAGTAATATTCCATTTTATATATGTACCACATCTTTATCCATTCGTCTGTCTGTGGGTATTTAGGTTGCTTCCATTACCTGGCTATCTTAAATAGTGCTGAAATGAGCATTCTGGTGAATGTGCCTTTTTGATTTATGGTTTTCTCTGGGTATATGCCCAGAAGTGGGATTGCTAGATTATATGGTAATTCTATTTCTAGTTTTTTTAAAGAAACTCCATACTGTTCTCCATCGTGACTGTATCAATTTACATTTCCACCACTAGTGGAAGAGGGATCCTTTTGTCCACACCCTCCCAAGAATTCGTTGTTTGTAGATTTTCTGATGATGCCGATTCTAACAGGTGTGAGGTGATACCTCATTATAGTTTTGATTTGCATTTCTCTAATAATTAGTGATGTTGAGCAGCCTTTCATGTGCGTCTTGGCCATCTCTGTGTCTTCTTTGAAGAAACGTCTCTTTAGATCTTCTGCCCATTTTTGTATTGGGTTGTTTGTTTTTTTAATATTAAGCTGCATGGGCTCTTTATATATATTGGAGATTAAACCTTTGTCCATTGATTCGTTTGCTAATATTTTCGCCCATTCTGAGGGATGCTTTTTGCCATTCCCGTTTTTTTAACAAAAAAAGAAAGAAAGAAAAAGAAGCAGAACTCTAATGTGTGTAAAATATGCCTTTTGAAACTGTCGTTTTGAAATATGGACATCCTTTGAATTTTTTGGTCGATATATGAACCCAGTATTTGTTTTCAGGGCAGGTGTCATTTACAGGCCTGCAATGATTTTGAATATCAACTGACCATTAGCGCTGGGATTAAAGCTGCTGTTGTGTGAAACGGCCACAAGGTGGCAGCAGTTCTCCCTTACCAAATCTGCTTACTAGGGCAACAGAGCCTCAATGGAAGTCGTGTTCTAGATTGGAAATTAGAATGGAATGTGCCAGGAGAAAGCCCCTCAAGTTTGTCTCACTGCTTCTTGTTCGAGTTTTTAATGTAATTTTTTATTTTTTATTACAGCAAATATGATTACAATGTTTGGCTTGTTGTAGGTGTGGAAGATGTGGTTCTTTTACACATATACATATGTCTGTTCTTCCTGGGATCCTTTTCCCATGTACCTTATGACAGAATGTAGAGTAGTCTTCTCTTGGTATTCTGTAGGTCTTTGGTGATTATATATGTCACCTGTGTTTGTATATGTCTGTTAACCCCAATATCATAATGAAACCAATCCTCACACCTTTCCATTGGTGAACCATAAGTTTGTTGAATGAATCTGTGATTGCCCTTCTCCGTGGAAATATCTGCCCTGGTATCCATTTTTCGGTCACAACTATAAGAGATATGATATGATATGTGTCTTTCACTTTCTGACTTACTACAAGTCACGTGATTACCTCTAGACACACATACGGTGCTGCAAATGGCATTGTGTCCTTTTATTACTTGGCTTCTATTCTGCGTTAGCGAGGTCCATTTTCAACAATGTGATTCCCTGAGGGCTGAAGATTAGCTGACCTGGGTAGCCTGACCCTGTTGGGCGACCCTTCCCTGGTGTGCCTGGGTTGAGGTAAATATAAACAGCACTGCAGGCAGCAATAGCCCCTGAAGCTGTGCCTGACTCCATATGCTCTGCCCCGTCAGCAGTCACGGGGCTGTGCTGGTGGGAGGGAGTGATTGGCCACCGTTTGTGGGTGGCCCGGTGTGAGTGGGTCTCTGCTGGACTTTCTGCAGTAGTTGCCACGCTTCCACCTGTAAAGAAGAGGATGCGGCACCCATACCTTCCGCTGGAATTTCTCTCCGGAGAGAGGTGAGGAAGGAAAAAATTAGTGGGTGCCGGGACAGGAGGGGTATCTCAGGCAGGGCAATGGAAAGCTTCCAGAAGAGCGCCAAGGGCCAGGACAATCCTGGCTGGCCTGCAGGCACAAAGTTGGCCTGCGTGCTGTCGCTGGTGTGGATCCACGCCCCTTCCTCTAGGCTTACAAGGCCTTGTACATATTCAGGTGTTTTACCTGGGAAGGGTGGGAAAAGTTCAACAGCAGCTGGCCTGGGGCTCAGCTCACGGTTACTCACAGATGCCTCGGCATGGCCCCCCGCTTTGCAATGAGGACGCTCCTTGCATAGGAGTGGGTTGCTGGCTCTATCGGTGATGATTCCCCACCTCTGACCAATTTCAGAATTCTTTACCGCTGGAGCAAGTGCCCTGATAGGGTTTTCCTCTGTCTAACTCGTGGGTTCAGTTTTTTTTTTTTTTCTTTTTTGGTTCAAGTTAGATTTTATTCCTCTTTTATGTATTTATAGATATAAGCATGGAAATAATTCATTCATATAAATACATCTGTGTGAAGGGAAGAACTTTTTTCGGTTTTATTTTTAAATTTCATTTTTTTAAATTTTGAAATTTAATTTTATTTATTTTTTTATACAGCAGGTTATTATTAGTTATGTATTTTATCAATATACATGTATACAGGTCAATCCCAATCTCCCAACTCATCCCAACACCACCTCCCCATGGCTTCCCACACTTGGTGTCCATACGTGTGTTCTCTACCTCTGTGTCTCTATTTCTTCCCTGAAAACCAGTTCATCTGTTCCATTTTTCTAGGTTCCACGTATATGCATTAATATACAATATTTGTTTGTTTCTTTCTGACTTACTTCATTCTGTATGACAGTCTCTAGATCCATCAACGTCTCTACAAATGACCCAGTTTCATGCCTTCTTATGGCTGAGTAATATTCCATTTTATATATGTACCACATCTTTATCCATTCGTCTGTCTGTGGGTATTTAGGTTGCTTCCATTACCTGGCTATCGTAAATAGTGCTGAAATGAGCATTGTGGTGAATGTGCCTTTTTGATTTATGGTTTTATCTGGGTATATGCCCAGAAGTGGGATTGCTGGATCATATGGTAATTCTATTTCTAGTTTTTTTAAGGAAACTCCATACTGTTCTCCATCTTGACTGTATCAATTTACATTTCCACCACTAGTGGAAGAGGGATCCTTTTGTCCACACCCTCCCCAGAATTCGTTGTTTGTAGATTTTCTGATGATGCCGATTCTAACAGGTGTGAAATGATACCTCATTGTAGTTTTGATTTGCATTTCTCTAATAATTAGTGATGTTGAGCAGCTTTTCATGTGCGTCTTGGCCATCTCTGTGTCTTCTTTGAAGAAACGTCTCTTTAGATCTTCTGCCCATTTTTGTATTGGGTTGTTTGTTGTTTTAATATTAAGCTGCATGAGCTCTTTATATATATTGGAGATTAAAACTTTGTCCATTGATTCGTTTGCAAATATTTTCGCCCATTCTGAGGGATGCTTTTTGCCATTCCCGCTTTTTTAACAAAAAAAGAAAGAAAGAAAAAGAAGCAGAACACTAATGTGTGTAAAATATGCCTTTTGTAACTGTCGTTTTGAAATATGGACGTCCTTTGACTTTTTTGGTCGCTATATGAACCCAGGATTTGTTTTCAGGGCAGGTGTCATTTACAGGCCTGCAATGATTTTGAATATCAACTGACCATTAGCGCTGGGATTAAAGCTGCTGTTGTGTGAAACGGCCACAAGGTGGCAGCAGGTCTCCCTTACCAAATCTGGTTACTGGGGCAACAGAGCCTCAATGGAAGTCCTGTTCTAGATTGGAATTTAGAATGGAATGTGCCAGGAGAAAGCCCCTCAAGTTTGTCTCACTACTTCTTGTTCGCGTTTTTAATTTAATTATTTATTTTTTATTACAGCAAATTTGATTACAATGTTTGGCTTGTTGTAGGTATGGAAGATGTGGTTCTTTTACACATATACATATGTCAGTTCTTCCTGGCATCCTTTTCCCATGTACCTTATGACAGAATGTTGAGTATTCTTCTCTTGGTATTCTGTAGGTCTTCGGTGATTATATATGTCACCTGTGTTTGTATTTGTCTGTTAACCCCAATATCATAATGAAACCAATCCTCACACCTTTCCTTTGGTGAACCATAAGTTTGTTTAATGAATCTGTGATTGCCCTTCTCCGTGGAAATATCTGCCCTGGTATCCATATTTCGGTCACACCTATAAGAGATATGATATGATATGTGTCTTTCACTTTCTGACTTACTACAATTCACGTGATTACCTCTAGACACACATACGGTGCTGCAAATGGCATTGTGTCCTTTTATTCCTTGGCTTCTATTCTGCCTTAGCGAGGTCCATTTTCAACAATGTGATTCCCTGAGGGCTGAGGTTTAGCTGACCTGGGTAGCCTGACACTGCCGGCCGGCCCTCCCAAGGTGTGCCTGGGTTGAGGTAAATATAAACAGCACTGCAGGCAGCAATAGCCCCTGAAGCTCTGCCTGATGCCATATTCTCTGCCCAGTCAGCAGTCTCGGGGCTGTGCTGGTGGGAGGGAGTGAGGGGTCACGGCTTTGTGGGTGGCCCGTTGTGTGTGGGTCTCTGTTGGACTTTCTGCAGGAGTTGCCAGGCTTCCACCTGTAAAGAAGAGGATGTGTCACCCAAACCTTCCGCTGGAAATTCTCTCTGGACAGAGGTGAGGAAGGAAAAAAGCAGTGGGGGCCGGGACAGGAGGGGTATCTCAGGCAGGGCAATGGAAAGCTTCCAGAAGAGCGCCCAGGGCCAGGACCATCCTCGCTGGCCTGCAGGAACCAAGTTGGCCTGCGTGCTGTCGCTGGTGTGGCTCCACGCCCCTTCCTCTAGGCTTTCAAGGCCTTGTACATATTCAGGTGTTTTACCTGGGAAGGGTGGGAAAAGTTCAACAGCAGCTGGCCTGGGGCTCAGCTCACGGTTACTCACAGATGCCTCGGCATGGCCCGCAGCTTTGCAATGAGAACGCTCCTTGCGTAGGAGTGGGCTGCTGGCTCTATGGGAGATGATTCCCCACCTCTGACCAATTTCAGAATTGTTTACCGCTGGAGCAAGTGCCCTGATAGGGTTTTCCTGTGTATAACTGGTGGGTTCAGGTTTTTTTTTTTCTTTTTTGGTTCAAGTTAGATTTTATTCCTCTTTTATGTATTTAGAGATATAAGCATGGAAATAATTCATTCATATAAATACATCTGTGTGAAGGGAAGAACTTTTTTCTGTTTTATTTTTAAATTTTATTTTTTAAAATTTTGAAATTTTATTTTATTTATTTTTTTATACAGCAGGTTATTATTAGTTATGTATTTTATGCATATACATGTATACAGGTCAATCCCAATCTCCCAACTCATCCCACCACCACCACCCCATTGCTTCCCACACTTGGTGTCCATACGTGTGTTCTCTACCTCTGTGTCTCTATTTCTTCCCTGCAAACCAGTTCATCTGTACCATTGTTCTAGGTTCCACATATATGCATTAATATAAAATATTTGTTTTTCTCTTTCTGACTTACTTCATTCTGTATGACAGTCTCTAGATCCATCGACGTCTCTACAAATGACCCAGTTTCATTCCTTCTTATGGCTGAGTAATATTCCATTTTATATATGTACCACATCTTTATCCATTCGTCTGTCTGTGGGTATTTAGGTTGCTTCCATTACCTGGCTATTGTAAATAGTGCTGAAATGAGCATTGTGGTGAATGTGCCTTTTTGATTTATGGTTTTCTCTGGGTATATGCCCAGAAGTGGGATTGCTGGATCATATGGTAATTCTATTTCTAGTTTTTTTAAGGAAACTCCATACTGTTCTCCATCGTGACTGTATCAATTTACATTTCCACCACTAGTGGAAGAGGGATCCTTTTGTCCACACCCTCCCCAGAATTTGTTGTTTGTAAATCTTCTGATGATGCCGATTCTAACAGGTGTGAGGGGATACCTCATTGTAGTTTTGATTTGCATTTCTCTAATAATTAGTGATGTTGAGCAGCTTTTCATGTGAGTCTTGGCCATCTCTGTGTCTTCTTTGAAGAAACGTCTCTTTAGATCTTCTGCCCATTTTTGTATTGGGTTGTTTGTTTTTTTAATATTAAGCTGCATGAGCTCTTTGTATATATTGGAGATTAAACCTTTGTCCATTGATTCGTTTGCAAATATTTTCGCCCATTCTGAGGGATGCTTTTTGCCATTCCCGTTTTTTTAACAAAAAAAGAAAGAAAGAAAAAGAAGTAGAACACTAATGTGTGTAAAATATGCCTTTTGAAACTGTCGTTTTGAAATATGGACGTCCTTTGAAATTTTTGGTCGATATATGAATCCAGGATTTGTTTTCAGGGCAGGTGTCATTTACAGGCCTGCAATGATTTTGAATATCAACTGACCATTAACGCTGGGATTAAAGCTGCTGTTGTGTGAAACGGCCACAAGGTGGCAGCAGTTCTCCCTTACCAAATCTGGTTCCTGGGGCAACAGAGCCTCAATGGAAGTCGTGTTCTAGATTGGAATTTAGAATGGAATGTGCCAGGAGAAAGCCCCTCAAGTTTGTCTCACTACTTCTTGTTCGTGTTTTTAATTTAATTTTTTATTTTTTATTACAGCAAATTTGATTACAATGTTTGGCTTGTTGTAGGTGTGGAAGATGTGGTTCTTTTACACATATACATATGTCTGTTCTTCCTGGGATCCTTTTCCCATGTACCTTATGACAGAATGTTGAGTAGTCTTCTCTTGGTATTCTGTAGGTCTTTGGTGATTATATATGTCACCTGTGTTTGTTTATGTCTGTTAACCCCAATATCATAATGAAACAAATCCTCACACCTTTCCATTGGTGAACCATAAGTTTGTTTAATGAATCTGTGATTGCCCTTCTCCGTGGAAATATCTGCCCTGGTATCCATTTTTTGGTCACACCTATAAGAGATATGATATGATATGTGTCTTTCATTTTCTGACTTACTACAAGTCACGTGATTACCACTAGACACACCTACGGTGCTGCAAATGGCATTGTGTCCTTTTATTCCTTGGCTTCTATTCTGCCTTAGCGAGGTCCATTTTCAACAATGTGATTCCCTGAGGGCTGAGGATTAGCTGACCTGGGTAGCCTGACCCTGCCGGCCGGCCCTCCCCAGGTGTGCCTGGGTTGAGGTCAATATAAACAGCACTGCAGGCAGCAATAGCCCCTGAAGCTGTGCCTGACTCCATGTTCTCTGCCCCGTCAGCAGTCTCGGGGCTGTGCTGGTGGGAGGGAGTGTGGGGCCACGGCTTTGTGGGTGGCCCGGTGTGAGTGGGTCTCTGCTGGACTTTCTGCAGGAGTTGCCAGGATGCCACGTGTAAACAAGAGGATGTATCACACGCACCTTCCATTGGAAATTATCTCCGGACAGATGTGAGGAAGGAAAAAAGCAGTGGGGGCAGGGACAGGAGGGGTATCTCAGGCAGGGCAATGGAAAGCTTCCAGAAGAGCGCCCAGGGACAGGACCATCCTGGCTGGCCTGCAGGCACCAAGTTTGCCTGCGTGCTGTCGCTGTAGTGGCTCCATGGCCCTTCCTCTAAGCTTTCAAGCCCTTGAACATATTCAGGTGTTTTACCTGGGAAGGGTGGGAAATGTTCAGCAGCAGCTGGCCTGGGGCTCAGCTCACGGTTACTCACAGATGCCTCAAGTCCCTTTCACTGAGGAAGGTGTAGGTCTTGTCTATTCCATAGTTTGTTTTTGGAACGGTACCTGTGCTTATATCAAACTCTGGTTTTATGCATCACCCCACCTCTCATTCCCCCTTAAGCAGGCATAATAGTGTTTTCCAAAGGTGAGACTCTGTTCTCTTTCCTAACTGAGTTCAAGTGTAGCCATGTTTACAGGATCTTCATAAGTGATATCTTAATATAAGTTTCTTTTTCTGTGTGACATTTTTCACTTAGAAGCATCATACCTCAATCCACTCATTTTGCTGCTACTGGTCTTATGCCATTGATTGCATGGCTGAGGGATATTCCATCGTACGGAAGTACCACAATTTTTTGAACCATTTTTATATTTCCTGGGATATTTAAGGTGTACCCAAGTTGAGGTTTTTGTAAGCAGTGCAGCCCTAAATTTTGTGGTGGCTCTGTCTTATTGATTTTCAGGTTTCCCAAGGTATATTCCCTAGACTGGAAGTGCCCTTGGCTCTGTAGCTCTGTTGTTTACTTGTTTTAGGGAACACAATGCACTCCTCCAGAGAGGCAGTTGGCAATTTACATCCCGCCCATCAGCATAAGAAGACTCCTACTTCTCCAGGGCCTGTTTTGCCTTTCTGGTTTTTACACATTTTGTGGATGTCCCTTTTAGACGTCTGGAAAGTGATACTTCTTTGTAGTGCAGATTTTCATTGCCGCCTGCTTGCTTGGCCAAAAAGGGCGTATGCGTTTTCTCCTGAATATATTCATGAGAAAACACATACGCTCTATATGGCCAAGTGCATCATTTTTGAAATTTTGCCCCTCTTTCTGTGCTTCAAATGCGATTCCAACGTACCTCTTGAAATCTGTTTCCTGCTATTCTGCCTCGCTTTCATGTCCGCCTCGTTGCCTTCCCTCACCAGATTTTTGGACGATAGTTGTCCTTTATTACTCTGCCAGTTTGTGAATTGCTGTGCCCCTGAGCTCCATTATTCTACTCTTTTTTTTTGAGCTGACCGCCAGTCCAAAATTTTGTTTCAGGACCTATACTGGTTTCTTATTGGGCGCTGAGACTTTGGTTAATTCTTCTTCCTGCTTGGAAATTAGATTGACATTTGCCCGTCCAAATGCCTAACAGCTACTCTCTCATTGGTTCTCCCTCTTCACTTTCATACACAGCCAAACTGGCATCCTGTGCGAACAAGTAGGTTAAAGGGGCTGTCTCTCCAAGTTGGGAGATTGATAGTAAAGCAGTTGGAAAGTCAAACGGGAGCACCAGGAGAGGGACTATTCGTTGAGTTTTAGAAACATTTCGTATTCACAGTGTGTCCATGCTCTAGGTTTCCCGTACATGTTATAGCTGTAGTAATATTCCCTTCAACCTGGAGAACTGGGACACATGGAATGGGTGCCACGCATTATTGCTTTAAAGGGTCTGCATTTGCTCACCCAATCTCACCAATCCTCTCAGTCCCAAGTGTCCAGACTTATGCCACATCCAGCTGTCATTGTAGATAGGGTAATTCCAGGTTTCATCAGAGACCATGAAGGAATTGTGAAGAATATCCATTTTAGTTTTGTTTAGTTTTTGTAATTCCTTTTTTTAGTGGGTTTGAGCTGATTACGCTGCCATGTTTATGCCAGTCTAGACACACTTGATTCCCTTACGGAGAGATATCAGTACATAGGTTTTAAGATTCTTACTAGTCAGATATATTCCTCTGCGGGAAATATGGGGTTTTGAGTCCCTTTCACTGAGGAAGGTGTATGTCTTTTCTATTCCATAGTTGGTTTTTGGAACGGTACCTGTGCTTATATCAAACTCTGGTTTTACGCATCACCCCACCTCTCCTTCCCCCTTAAGCAGGCATAAGAGTGTTTTCTAAATGTGAGACACTGTTCTCTTTCCTAACTCATTTCAAGTGTAGTCATGTTTACAGGATCTTCATAAGTGATATCTTATGATAAGTTTCTTTTTCTGTGTGACTTATTTCACTTAGAATCATCATACCTGAATCCACCCATTTTGCTGCTACTGGTCTTATGACATTGATTTCATGGCTGAGGGATATTCCATCGTACGTAAGTACCACAATTTTTTGAACCATTTTTATATTTCCTGGGATATTTAAGGTGTACCGAAGTTCAGGTCCTTGTAAGCAGTGCAGCCCTAAATTTTGGGGTGGCTCTGTCTTATCGATTTTCAGTTTTCCCAAGGTATATTCCCTACACTGGAAGTGTCCTTGGCTCTGTAGCTCTGTTGTTTATTTGTTTTAGGGAACAAAATGCACTCCTCCAGAGAGGCAGTTGGCATTTTACATACCGCCCATCAGCATAACAAGGCTCCATGTTCAACAGGGCCTGTCTTGCCTTTCTGAATTTTACACATTTTGTGGATGTCCCTTTTGACCGTTGGGAAGTGATACTTCTTTGTAGTGCAGATTTGCATTGCCCACTTGCTTGCTTGGTCAAAAAGGGCGTATGCGTTTTCTCCTGAATATATTCAGGAGAAAACGCATACGCCCTTTTTGGCCAAGTGCATCATTGTCGAAATTGTGCCCCTCTTCCTGTGCTTTAAAGGCGATTCCAACGTACCTCTTGGAATCTGTTTCCTGCTATTCTGCCTCGCTTTCAAGTCTGCCTCGATGCCTTCCCTCAACAGATTTTTGGATGATATTTGTCCTTTATTACCCGGCCAGTTTGTGAATTGCTGTGCCCCTGAGCTCCATTTTTCAACTCGTTTTTGGTGAGTTGACCGCATTCCAAACTTTTGGTTCAGGAGCTATACTGGTTCCTGGTGGATGGCTGAGACTTTGGTTAATTCTTCTTCCTTCCGGGAAATTACAGTGATATGTGCCAGTCCAAATGCGTAACAGCTACTCTCTCATTGGTTCTCCCTCTTCCCTTTCATCCTCTGCCAAATTGGCAACCTGTGCGAACCAGGAGGTTAAAGGGGCTGTCTCTCAAAGTTGGTAGGTTGATAGTAAAGCAGATGGAAACTCAAACCCGAGCACCAGGAGAGGGACTATTCGTTGAGTTTTAGAAACCTTTCGTATTCACAGTGTGTCCGTTCTCTAGGTTTCCCGTACATGTTATAGCTGTAGTAATATTCCCTTTAACCTGGAGAGTTGGCACCCATGGAATGGGTGCCAGGCATTTGTGCTTTAAAGGGTCTGCATTTGCTCACAGAAACTCACCAATCCTCTAAGTCCCAAGTGTCCAGGCTTATGCCACATCCAGCTGTCGCTGTACATAGGGTCATTCCAGGTTTCATCAGAGACCCTGAAGGAATTGTAAAGAATATCCCAGTTTTTTTGTTTTGTTTTTGAAATTCCTTTTTATAGTGGGTTTGAGCTGATTCTCGCTGCCATGTTTATGCCAGTCTGGACACACTTGATTCCCTTACGGAGACATATCAATACATAGGTTTTAAGATTCTTACTAGTCAGATATATTCCTCTGCGGGAAATATGGGGTTTTGAGTCCCTTTCACTGAGGAAGGTGTAGGTCTTGTCTATTCCATAGTTGGTTTTTGCAACGGTACCTGAGCTTATAACAAACTCTGGTTTTATGCATCACCCCACCTCTCCTTCCCCCTTAAGCAGGCATAAGAGTGTTTTCTAAATGTGAGACTCTGTTCTCTTTCCTAACTCAGTTCAAGTGTAGCCATGTTTACAGGATCTTCATAAGTGATATCTTATGATAAGTTTCTTTTTCTGTGTGACTTATTTCACTTAGAATCATCGTACCTGAATCCACCCATTTTGCTGCTACTGGTCTTATGACATTGATTTCATGGCTGAGGGATATTCCATCATATGTAAGTACCACAATTTTTTGAACCATTTTTATATTTCCTGGGATATTTCAGGTGTACCCAAGTTGAGGTCCTTGTAAGCAGTTCAGCCTTAAATTTTGGGGTGGCTCTGCCTTATCGATTTTCAGTTTTCCCAAGGTATATTCCCTAGACTGGAAGTGCCCTTGGCTCTGTAGCTCTGTTGTTTATTTGTTTTAGGGAACACAATGCACTCCTCCAGAGAGGCAGTTGGCTAGTTACATCCCGCCCATCAGCATAAAAAGGCTCCGTGTTCTCCAGGGCCTGTCTTGCCTTTCTGGTTTTTACACATTTTGTGGATGTCCCTTTTGACCGGTGGGAAGTGATACTTTTTGTAGTGCATATTTGCATTGCCCGCTTGCTTGCTAGGCCAAAAAGGGCGTATGCGTTTTCTCCTGAATATATTCAGGAGAAACGCATATGCCCTTTTTGGCCAAGTGCATCATTGTCAAAGTTGTGCTCCTCTTCCTGTGCTTTAAAGGTGATTCCAACATACCTCTTGAAATCTGTTTCCTGTTATTCTGCCTCGCTTTCAAGTCCGCCTCGTTGCCTTCCCTTAACAGATTTTTGGACGATAGTTGTCCTTTATTACTCGGCCAGTTTGTGAATTGCTGTGCCCTTGAGCTGCATTTTTCAACTCATTTTTTGTGAGCTGACCGCAAGTCCAAAATTTTGGTTCAGGACCTATGCTGGTTACGGTGGGGGGCTGAGAATTTGGTTAATTCTTCTTCCTGCAGGGAAGTTAGAGTGATATGTGCCCGTCCAAATGCCTAACAGCTACTCTCTCATTGGTTCTCCCTCTTCCCTTTCATCCTCTGCCAATTTGGAAACCTGTGCGAACCAGGAGGTTAAAGGGGCTGTCTCTCCAATTTGGGAGATTGATAGTAAAGCAGATGGAAAGTCCAACCGGAGCATCAGGAGCGGGACTATTCGTTAGGTTCTAGAAACCTTTCGTATTCACAGTGTGTCCGTTCTCTAGGTTTCCCGTACATGTTATAGCTGTAGTAATATTCCCTTCAACCTGGAGAGTTGGGACCCATGGAATGGGTGCCAGGCATTTGTGCTTTAAAGGGTCTGCATTTTCTAACCCAGTCTCACAAATTCTCTCAGTCCCAATTGTCCAGCCTTATGCCACATCCAGCTGTCGTTGTAGATAGGGTCATTCCAGGTTTCATCAGAGACCCTGAAGGAATTGTAAAGAATTTCTCAGTTTTTTTGTTTTGTTTTTGAAATTCCTTTTTATAGTGGGTTTGAGCTGATTCTCGCTGCCAAGTTTATGCCCGTCTAGACACGCTTGATTTCCTTATGGAGACATATCAATACAAAGGTTTTAAGATTCTTACTAGTCAGATATATTCCTCTGCGGGAAATATTGGGTTTTGAGTCCCTTTCACTGAGGAAGGTGTAGGTCTTTTCTATTCCATAGTTGGTTTTTGTAACGGTACCTGTGCTTATATCAAACTCTGGTTTTATGCATCACCCCACCTCTCCTTCCCCCTTAAGGAGGCATAAGCATGTTTTCTAAATGTGAGACACTGTTCTCTTTCCTAACTGAGTTCAAGTGTAGCCATGTTTACAGGATCTTCATAAGTGATATCTTATGATAAGTTTCTTTTTCTCTGTGACTTATTTCACTTAGAATCATCGTACCTGAATCCACCCAATTTGCTGCTACTGGTCTTATGACATTGATTTCATGGCTGAGGGATATTCCATCGTACGTAAGTACCACAATTTTTTGAACCATTTTTATATTTCCAGGGATATTTAAGGTGTACCCAAGTTGAGGTCCTTGTAAGCAGTGCAGCCCTAAATTTTGGGGTGGCTCTGTCTTATTGATTTTCAGTTTTCTCAAGGTATATTCCCTAGCCTGGAAGTGCCCTTGGCTCTGTAGCTCTGTTCTTTACTTGTTTTAGGGAACACAATGCACTCCTCCAGAGAGGCAGTTGGCAATTTAAATCCTGCCCATCAGCATAACAAGGCTCCCTGTTCTCCAGGGCCTGTCTTGCCTTTCTGGGTTTTACACATTTTGTGGATATCCCTTTTGACCGGTGGGAAGTGATACTTCTTTGTAGTGCAGATTTGCATTGCCCGCTTGCTTGCTTGGCCAAAAAGGGCGTATGCGTTTTCTCCTGAATATATTCAGGAGAAAACGCATACGCCCTTTTTAGCCAAGCGCATCATTGTCAAAGTTGTGCTCCTCTTCCTGTGCTTTAAAGGCGATTCCAACGTACCTCTTGAAATCTGTTTCCTGCTATTCGGCCTCGCTTTCAAGTCCGCCTCGTTGCCTTCCCTCAACAGATTTTTGGATGATAGTTGTCCTTTATTACTCGGCCAGTTTGTGAATTGCTCTGCCCCTGAGCTCCATTTTTCAACTCGTTTTTGGTGAGCTGACCGCAAGTCCAAAATTTTGGTTCAGGACCTATACTGGTTCCCAGTGGGTGGCTGAGACTTTGGTTAATTCTTCTACCTGCCGGGAAATTACAGTGATCTGTGCCCGTCCAAATGCCTAACAGCTACTCTATCATTTGTTCTCCCTCTTCCCTTTCATCCTCTGCCAAATTGGCAACCTGTGCGAACCAGGAAGTTAGAGGGGCTGTCTCTCCAAGTTGGGAGGTTGATAGTAAAGCAGATGGAAAGTCAAACCGGAGCACCAGGAGAGGGACTATTCGTTGAGTTTTAGAAACCTTTCGTATTCACAGTGTGTCCGTTCTCTAGGTTTCCCGTACATGTTATAGCTGTAGTAATATTCCCTTCAACCTGGAGAGTTGGGACCCAAGGAATGGGTGCCATGCATTATTGCTTTAAAGGGTCTGCATTTGCTCACCCAATCTCACCAATCCTCTGAGTCCCAAGTGTCCAGCCTTATGCCACATCCAGCTGTCGTTGTAGATAGGGTCATTCCAGGTTTCATCAGAGACCCTGAAGGAATTGTAAAGAATTTCCCAGTTTTTTTGTTTTTTTTTTGAAATTCCTTTTTATACTGGGTTTGAGCTGATTCTCGCTGCCATGTTTATGCCAGTCTAGACACACTTGATTCCCTTATGGAGACATATCAATACATAGGTTTTAAGATTCTTACTAGTCAGATATATTCCTCTGTGGGAAATATGGGGTTTTGAGTCCCTTTCACTGAGGAAGGTGTAGGTCTTGTCTATTCCATAGTTGGTTTTTGGAACAGTACCTGTGCTAATATCAAACTCTGGTTTTATGCATCACCCCACCTCTCCTTCCCCCTTAAGCAGGCATAAGAGTGTTTTCTAAATGTGAGACACTGTTCTCTTTCCTAACTCAGTTCAAGTGTAGCCATGTTTACAGGATCTTCATAAGTGATATCTTATGATAAGTTTCATTTTCTGTGTGACTTATTTCACTTAGAATCATCGTACCTGAATCCACCCATTTTGCTGCTACTGGTCTTATGACATTGATTTCATGGCTGAGGGATATTCCATCGTACGTAAGTACCACAATTTTTTGAACCATTTGTATATTTCCTGGGATTCTTAAAGTGTATCCAAGTTGAGGTCCTTGTAAGCAGTGCAGCCCTAAATTTTGGGGTGGCTCTGTCTTATTGATTTTCAGTTTTCCCAAGGTATATTCCCTAGACTGGAAGTGACCTTGGCTCTGTAGCTCTGTTCTTTACTTGTTTTAGGGAACACAATGCACTCCTCCAGAGAGGCAGTTGGCAATTTACATCCCGCCCATCAGCATAACAAGGCTCCCTGTTCTCCAGGGCCTGTCTTGCCTTTCTGTTTTTTACACATTTTGTGGATGTCCCTTTTGACCGGTGGGAAGTGATACTTCTTTGTAGTGCAGATTTGCATTGCCCGCTTGCTTGCTTGGCTAAAAAGGGCGTATGCGTTTTCTCCTGAATATATTCAGGAGAAAACGCATACGCCCTTTTTGGCCAAGTGCATCATTGTCGAAGTTGTGCCCCTCTTCCTGTGCTTTAAAGGCGATTCCAACGTACCTCTTGAAATCTGTTTCCTGCTATTCTGCCTTGTTTTCAAGTCCACCTCGTTGCCTTCCCTCAACAGATTTTTGGACGATAGTTGTCCTTTATTTCTCGGCCAGTTTGTGAATTGCTGTGCCCCTGAGCTCCATTTTTCAACTCGTTTTTCGTGAGCTGACCGCAAGTTCAAAATTTTGGTTCAGGAACTATGCTGGTTCCCGGTGGGGGGCTGAGACATTGGTTAATTCTTCTTCCTGCCGGGAAGTTAGAGTGATATGTGCCCGTCCAAATGCCTAACAGCTACTCTCTCATTGGTTCTCCCTCTTCCCTTTCATCCTCTGCCAAATTGGAAACCTGTGCGAACCAGGAGGTTAAAGGGGCTGTCTCTCCAAGTTGGGAGATTTATAGTAAAGCAGATGGAAAGTGAAACCGGAGCACCAGGGGAGGGTCTATTCGTTGAGTTTTAGAAACCTTTCGTATTCACAGTGTGTCCGTTCTCTATGTTTCCCGTACATGTTATAACTGTAGTAATATTCCCTTCAACCTGGAGAGTTTGGACCCATGGAATGGGTGCCAGGCATTTGTGCTTTAAAGGGTCTGCATTTGCTCACCCAATCTCACCAATCCTCTCAGTCCCAAGTGATCCTCCTTATGCCACATCCAGCTGTCATTGTAGATAGGGTCATTGCAGGCTTTATCAGAGACCCTGAAGGAATTGTAAACAATTTCCCAGTTTTTTTGTTTTGTTTTTGAAATTCCTTTTTATAGTGGGTTTGAGCTGATTCTGGCTGCCATGTTTATGCCAGTCTAGACACACTTGATTCCCTTACGGAGACATATCAATATATAGGTTTTAAGATTCTTACTAGTCAGATATATTCCTCTGCGGGAAATATGGGGTTTTGAGTCCCTTTCACTGAGGAAGGTGTAGGTCTTGTCTATTCCATAGTTGGTTTTTGGAACGGTACCTGTGCTTATATCAAACTCTGGTTTTATGCATCACCCCACCTCTCCTTCCCCCTTAAGCAGGCATAAGAGTGTTTTCTAAATGTGAGACACTGTTCTCTTTCCTAACTCAGTTCAACTGTAGCCATGTTTATAGGATCTTCATAAGTGATATCTTATGATAAGTTTCTTTTTCTGTGTGACTTATTAAACTTAGAATCATCGTACCTGAATCCACCCATTTTGCTGCTACTGGTCTTATGACATTGATTTCATGGCTGAGGGATATTCCATCGTACGTAAGTACCACAATTATTTGAACCATTTTTATATTTCCTGGGATATTTAAGGTGACCCAAGTTGAGGTCCTTGTAAGCAGTGCAGCCCTAAATTTTGGGGTGGCTCTGTCTTATTGATTTTCAGTTTTCCCAAGGTATATTCCCTAGACTGGAAGTGCCCTTGGCTCTGTAGCTCTGTTGTTTACTTGTTTTAGGGAACACAATGCACTCATCCAGAGAGGCAGTTGGCAATTTACATCCTGCCCATCAGCATAACAGGGCTCCCTGTTCTCCAGGGCCTGTCTTGCCTTTCTGGGTTTTACATATTTTGTGGATATCCCTTTTGACCGGTGGGAAGTGATACTTCTTTGTAGTGCAGATTTGCATTGCCCGCTTGCTTGCTTGGCCAAAAAGGGCGTATGCGTTTTCTCCTGAATATATTCAGGAGAAAACGCATACGCCCTTTTTAGCCAAGCGCATCATTGTCAAAGTTGTGCTCCTCTTCCTGTGCTTTAAAGGCGATTCCAACGTACCTCTTGAAATCTGTTTCCTGCTATTCGGCCTCGCTTTCAAGTCCACCTCGTTGCCTTCCCTCAACAGATTTTTGGACGATAGTTGTCCTTTATTACTCGGCCAGTTTGTGAATTGCTCTGCCCCTGAGCTCCATTTTTCAACTCGTTTTTGGTGAGCTGACCACAAGTCCAAAATTTTGGTTCAGGACCTATACTGGTTCCCAGTGGGTGGCTGAGACTTTGGTTAATTCTTCTACCTGCCGGGAAATTACAGTGATCTGTGCCCGTCCAAATGCCTAACAGCTACTCTATCATTTGTTCTCCCTCTTCCCTTTCATCCTCTGCCAAATTGGCAACCTGTGCGAACCAGGAAGTTAAAGGGGCTGTCTCTCCAAGTTGGGAGGTTGATAGTAAAGCAGATGGAAAGTCAAACCGGAGCACCAGGAGAGGGACTATTCGTTGAGTTTTAGAAACCTTTCGTATTCACAGTGTGTCCGTTCTCTAGGTTTCCCGTACATGTTATAGCTGTAGTAATATTCCCTTCAACCTGGAGAGTTGGGACCCAAGGAATGGGTGCCATGCATTATTGCTTTAAAGGGTCTGCATTTGCTCACCCAATCTCACCAATCCTCTGAGTCCCAAGTGTCCAGCCTTATGCCACATCCAGCTGTCGTTGTAGATAGGGTCATTCCAGGTTTCATCAGAGACCCTGAAGGAATTGTAAAGAATTTCCCAGTTTTTTTGTTTTTTTTTTGAAATTCCTTTTTATAGTGGGTTTGAGCTGATTCTCGCTGCCATGTTTATGCCAGTCTAGACACACTTGATTCCCTTATGGAGACATATCAATACATAGGTTTTAAGATTCTTACTAGTCAGATATATTCCTCTGTGGGAAATATGGGGTTTTGAGTCCCTTTCACTGAGGAAGGTGTAGGTCTTGTCTATACCATAGTTGGTTTTTGGAACAGTACCTGTGCTAATATCAAACTCTGGTTTTATGCATCACCCCACCTCTCCTTCCCCCTTAAGCAGGCATAAGAGTGTTTTCTAAATGTGAGACACTGTTCTCTTTCCTAACTCAGTTCAAGTGTAGCCATGTTTACAGGATCTTCATAAGTGATATCTTATGATAAGTTTCATTTTCTGTGTGACTTATTTCACTTAGAATCATCGTACCTGAATCCACCCATTTTGCTGCTACTGGTCTTATGACATTGATTTCATGGCTGAGGGATATTCCATCGTACGTAAGTACCACAATTTTTTGTACCATTTGTATATTTCCTGGGATTCTTAAAGTGTATCCAAGTTGAGGTCCTTGTAAGCAGTGCAGCCCTAAATTTTGGGGTGGCTCTGTCTTATTGATTTTCAGTTTTCCCAAGGTATATTCCCTAGACTGGAAGTGACCTTGGCTCTGTAGCTCTGTTCTTTACTTGTTTTAGGGAACACAATGCACTCCTCCAGAGAGGCAGTTGGCAATTTACATCCCGCCCATCAGCATAACAAGGCTCCCTGTTCTCCAGGGCCTGTCTTGCCTTTCTGGTTTTTACACATTTTGTGGATGTCCCTTTTGACCGGTGGGAAGTGATACTTCTTTGTAGTGCAGATTTGCATTGCCCGCTTGCTTGCTTGGCTAAAAAGGGCGTATGCATTTTCTCCTGAATATATTCAGGCGAAAACGCATACGCCCTTTTTGGCCAAGTGCATCATTGTCGAAGTTGTGCCCCTCTTCCTGTGCTTTAAAGGCGATTCCAACGTACCTCTTGAAATCTGTTTCCTGCTATTCTGCCTCGTTTTCAAGTCCACCTCGTTGCCTTCCCTCAACAGATTTTTGGACGATAGTTGTCCTTTATTTCTCGGCCAGTTTGTGAATTGCTGTGCCCCTGAGCTCCATTTTTCAACTCGTTTTTGTTGAGCTGACCGCAAGTTCAAAATTTTGGTTCAGGAACTATGCTGGTTCCCGGTGGGGGGCTGAGACATTGGTTAATTCTTCTTCCTGCCGGGAAGTTAGAGTGATATGTGCCCGTCCAAATGCCTAACAGCTACTCTCTCATTGGTTCTCCCTCTTCCCTTTCATCCTCTGCCAAATTGGAAACCTGTGCGAACCAGGAGGTTAAAGGGGCTGTCTCTCCAAGTTGGGAGATTTATAGTAAAGCAGATGGAAAGTGAAACCGGAGCACCAGGGGTGGGTCTATTCGTTGAGTTTTAGAAACCTTTCGTATTCACAGTGTGTCCGTTCCCTAGGTTTCGCGTACATGTTATATCTGTAGTAATATTCCCTTCAACCTGGAGAGTTGGGTCCCATGGAATGGGTGCCAGGCATTTGTGCTTTAAAAGGTCTGCATTTCCTCACCCAATCTCACCAATCGTCTCAGTCCCAAGTGTCCCTCCTTATGCCACATCCAGCTGTCGTTGTAGATAGGGTCATTCCAGGTTTCATCAGAGACCCTGAAGGAATTGTAAAGAATTTCCCAGTTTTTTTGTTTTGATTTTGAAATTCCTTTTTATAGTGAGTTTGAGCTGATTCTCGCTGCCATTTTTATGCTAGTCTAGACACACTTGATTCCCTTACGGAGACATATCAATACATAGGTTTTAAGATTCTTACTAGTCAGATATATTCCTCTGCGGGAAATATGGGGTTTTGAGTCCCTTTCACAGAGGAAGGTGTAAGTCTTGTCTATTTCATAGTTGGATTTTGGAACGGTACCTGTGCTTATAACAAACTCTGGTTTTATGCATCACCCCACCTCTCCTTCCCCCTTAAGCAGGCATAAGAGTGTTTTCCAAATGTGAGACACTGTTCTCTTTCCTAACTCAGTTCAAGTGTAGCCAAGTTTACAGGATCTTCATAAGTGATATCTTATGATAAGTTTCTTTTTCTGTGTCTTATTTCACTTAGAATCATCGTACCTGAATCCACCCAATTTGCTGCTACTGGTCTTATGACATTGATTTCATGGCTGAGGGATATTCCATCGTACGTAAGTACCACAATTTTTTGAACCATTTTTATATTTCCTGGGATATTTAAGGTGTACCCAAGTTGAGGTCCTTGTAAGCAGTGCAGCCCTAAATTTTGGGGTGGCTCTGTCTTATTGATTTTCAGTTTTGCCAAGGTATATTCCCTAGACTGGAAGTGCCCTTGGCTCTGTAGCTCTGTTGTTTACTTGTTTTAGGGAACACAATGCACTCCTCCAGAGAGGCAGTTGGCAATTTACATCCCGCTCATCAGCATAACAAGGCTCCCTGTTCGCCAGGGCCTGTCTTGCCTTTCTGGTTTTTACACATTTTGTGGATGTCCCTTTTGACCGGTGGGAAGTAATACTTCTTTGTAGAGCAGATTTGCATTGCCCGTTTGCTTGCTTGGCCAAAAAGGGCGTATGCGATTTCTCCTGAATATATTCAGGAGAAAACGCATACGCCCTTTTTGGCCAAGTGCATCATTGTTGAAGTTGTGCCCCTCTTCCTGTGCTTTAAAGGCGATTCCAACGTACCTCTTGACATCTGTTTCCTGCTATTCTGCATCGCTTTCAACTCCGCCTCGTTGCCTTTCCTCAACAGATTTTTGGACGATAGTTGTCCTTTATTACTCGGCCAGTTTGTGAATTGCTGTGTCCCTGAGCTCCATTTTTCAACTCGTTTTTGGTGAGCTGACCACAAGTCCAAAATTTTGGATCAGGACCTATGCTGGTTCCCGGTGGGTGGCTGAGACTTTGGTTAATTCTTCTTCCTGCGGGGAAGTTAGAGTGATATGTGCCCGTCCAAATGCCTAACAGCTACTCTCTCATTGGTTCTCCCTCTTCCCTTTCATCCTCTGCCAAATTGGCAACCTGTGTGAACCAGGAGGTTAAAGGGGCTGTCTCTCCAAGTTGGGAGATTGATAGTAAAGCAGATGGAAAGTCAAACTGGAGCACCAGGGGAAGGTCTATTCGTTGTGTTTTAGAAACTTTTCGTATTCACAGTGTGTCCGTTCTCTAGGTTTTCCGTACATGTTATAACTGTAGTAATATTCCCTTCAGCCTGGAGAACTGGGACCCATGGAATGGGTGCCATGCATTATTGCTTTAAAGGGTGTGCATTTGCTCACCCAATCTCACCAATCCTCTCAGTCCCAAGTGTCCAGCCTTATGTCACATCCAGCTGTCGTTGTAGATATGGTCATTACAGGTTTCATCAGAGACCCTGAAGGAATTGTAAAGAATTTCCCAGTTTTTTGTTTTGTTTTTGAAATTCCTTTTTATAGTGGGTTGGAGCTGATTCTCGCTGCCATGTTTATGCCAGTCTAGACACACTTGATTCCCTACGGAGACATATCAATACATAGGTTTTAAGATTCTTACTAGTCAGATATATTCCTCTGCGGGAAATATGGGGTTTTGAGTCCCTTTCACAGAGGAAGGTGTAAGTCTTGTCTATTTCATAGTTGGATTTTGGAACGGTACCTGTGCTTATAACAAACTCTGGTTTTATGCATCACCCCACCTCTCCTTCCCCCTTAAGCAGGCATAAGAGTGTTTTCCAAATGTGAGACACTGTTCTCTTTCCTAACTCAGTTCAAGTGTAGCCAAGTTTACAGGATCTTCATAAGTGATATCTTATGATAAGTTTCTTTTTCTGTGTCTTATTTCACTTAGAATCATCGTACCTGAATCCACCCAATTTGCTGCTACTGGTCTTATGACATTGATTTCATGGCTGAGGGATATTCCATCGTACGTAAGTACCACAATTTTTTGAACCATTTTTATATTTCCTGGGATATTTAAGGTGTACCCAAGTTGAGGTCCTTGTAAGCAGTGCAGCCCTAAATTTTGGGGTGGCTCTGTCTTATTGATTTTCAGTTTTGCCAAGGTATATTCCCTAGACTGGAAGTGCCCTTGGCTCTGTAGCTCTGTTGTTTACTTGTTTTAGGGAACACAATGCACTCCTCCAGAGAGGCAGTTGGCAATTTACATCCCGCTCATCAGCATAACAAGGCTCCCTGTTCGCCAGGGCCTGTCTTGCCTTTCTGGTTTTTACACATTTTGTGGATGTCCCTTTTGACCGGTGGGAAGTAATACTTCTTTGTAGAGCAGATTTGCATTGCCCGTTTGCTTGCTTGGCCAAAAAGGGCGTATGCGATTTCTCCTGAATATATTCAGGAGAAAACGCATACGCCCTTTTTGGCCAAGTGCATCATTGTTGAAGTTGTGCCCCTCTTCCTGTGCTTTAAAGGCGATTCCAACGTACCTCTTGACATCTGTTTCCTGCTATTCTGCATCGCTTTCAACTCCGCCTCGTTGCCTTTCCTCAACAGATTTTTGGACGATAGTTGTCCTTTATTACTCGGCCAGTTTGTGAATTGCTGTGTCCCTGAGCTCCATTTTTCAACTCGTTTTTGGTGAGCTGACCACAAGTCCAAAATTTTGGATCAGGACCTATGCTGGTTCCCGGTGGGTGGCTGAGACTTTGGTTAATTCTTCTTCCTGCGGGGAAGTTAGAGTGATATGTGCCCGTCCAAATGCCTAACAGCTACTCTCTCATTGGTTCTCCCTCTTCCCTTTCATCCTCTGCCAAATTGGCAACCTGTGTGAACCAGGAGGTTAAAGGGGCTGTCTCTCCAAGTTGGGAGATTGATAGTAAAGCAGATGGAAAGTCAAACTGGAGCACCAGGGGAAGGTCTATTCGTTGTGTTTTAGAAACTTTTCGTATTCACAGTGTGTCCGTTCTCTAGGTTTTCCGTACATGTTATAACTGTAGTAATATTCCCTTCAGCCTGGAGAACTGGGACCCATGGAATGGGTGCCATGCATTATTGCTTTAAAGGGTGTGCATTTGCTCACCCAATCTCACCAATCCTCTCAGTCCCAAGTGTCCAGCCTTATGTCACATCCAGCTGTCGTTGTAGATATGGTCATTACAGGTTTCATCAGAGACCCTGAAGGAATTGTAAAGAATTTCCCAGTTTTTTGTTTTGTTTTTGAAATTCCTTTTTATAGTGGGTTGGAGCTGATTCTCGCTGCCATGTTTATGCCAGTCTAGACACACTTGATTCCCTACGGAGACATATCAATACATAGGTTTTAAGATTCTTACTAGTCAGATATATTCCTCTGTGGGAAATATGGGGTTTTGAGTCCCTTTCACTGAGGAAGGTGTAGGTCTTGTCTATTCCATAGTTGGTTTTTGGAACGGTACCTGTGCTTATATCCAACTCTGGTTTTATGCATCACCCCACCTCTCCTTCCCCCTTAAGCAGGCATAAGAGTGTTTTCTAAATGTGAGACACTGTTCTCTTTCCTAACTCAGTTCAAGTGTAGCCATGTTTACAGGATCTTCATAAGTGATATCTTATGATAAGTTTCTTTTTCTGTGTGACTTATTTCACTTAGAATCATCGTACCTGAATCCACCCATTTTGCTGCTACTGGTCTTATGACATTGATTTCATGGCTGAGGGATATTCCATCGTACGTAATTACCACAATTTTTTGAACCATTTTTATATTTCCTGGGATACTTAAGGTGTACCCAAGTTGAGGTCCTTGTAAGCAGTGCAGCCCTAAATTTTGGGGTGGCTCTGTCTTATTGATTTTCATTTTTCCCAAGGTATTTTCCCTTGCCTGGAAGTGCCCTTGGCTGTGTAGCTCTGTTGTTTACTTGTTTTAGGGAACACAATGCACTCCTCCAGAGAGGAGGTTGGCAATTTACATCCCGCCCATCAGCATAACAAGGCTCCCTGTTCTCCAGGGCCTGTCTTGGCTTTCTGGTTTTTACACATTTTGTGGATGTCCCTTTTGACCGGTGGGAAGTGATACTTCTTTGTAGGGCAGATTTGCATTGCCCGCTTGCTTGCTTGGCCGAAAAGGGCGTATGCGTTTTCTCCTGAATATATTCAGGAGAAAACCCATACGCCCTTTTTGGCCAAGGGCATCATTTTCGAAGTTGTGCCCCTCTTCCTGTGCTTTAAAGGCAATTCCAACGTACCTCATGAAATCTGTTTCCTGCTATTCTGCCTCGCTTTCAAGTCCGCCTCGCTGCCTTCCCTCAACTGATTTTTGGACGATAGTTGTCCTTTATTACTCGGCCAGTTTGTGAATTGCTGTGCCCCAGAGCTCCATTTTTCAACTCGTTTTTGGTAAGCTGACCGAAGGTCCAAAATTTTGGTTCAGGACCTATACTGGTTCCCGGTGGGTGGCTGAGACTTTGGTTAATTCTTCTTCCTGTGGGGAAGTTAGAGTGATATGTGCCCGTCCAAATACCTAACAGCTACTCTCTCATTGGTTCTCCCTCTTCCCTTTCATCCTCTGCCAAATTGGCAACCTGTGCGAACCAGGAGGTTAAAGGGGCTGTCTCTCCAAGTTGGGAGGTTGATAGTAAAGCAGATGGAAAGTCAAACCCGAGCACCAGGAGAGGGACTATTCCGTGAGTTTTAGAAACCTTTCGTATTCACAGTGTGTCCGTTCTCTAGGTATCCCGTACATGTTATAGCTGTAGTAATATTCCCTTCAACCTGGAGAGTTGGGACCCATGGAATGGGTGCCATGCATTAGTGCTTTAAAGGGTCTGCATTTGCTCACCCAATCTCACCAATCTTCTCAGTCCCAAGGGTCCCTCCTTATGCCACATCCAGCTGTCATTGTAGATAGGGTCATTCCAGCTTTCATCAGAGACTCTGAAGGAATTGTAAAGAATTTCCCAGTTTTTTTGTTTTGTTTTTGAAATTCCTTTTTATAGTGGGTTTGAGCTGATTCTCGCTGCCATGTTTATGCCAGTCTAGACACACTTGATTCCCTTACAGAGACATATCAATACATAGGTTTTAAGATTCTTACTAGTCAGATATATTCCTCTGCGGGAAATATGGTGTTTTGAGTCCCTTTCACTGAGGAAGGTGTAGGTCTTGTCTATTCCATAGTTGGTTTTGGGAACGGTACCTGTGCTTATATCAAACTTTGGTTTTATGCATCACCCCACCTCTCATTCCCCCTTAAGCAGGCATAAGTGTGTTTTCTAAATGTGAGACACTGTTCTCTTTCCTAACTCAGTTCAAGTGTAGCCATGTTTATAGGATCTTCATAAGTGATATCTTATGATAAGTTTCTTTTTCTGTGTGTCATATTTCACTTAGAATCATCGTACCTGAATCCACCCATTTTGCTGCTACTGGTCTTATGACATTGATTTCATGGCTGAGGGATATTCCATCGTACGTAAGTACCACAATTTTTTGAACCATTTTTATAGTTCCTGGCATATTTAAGTTGTACCCAAGTTGAGGTCCTTGTAAGCAGTGCAGCCCTAAATTTTGGGGTGGCTCTGTCTTATTGATTTTCAGTTTTCCCAAGGTATATTCCCTAGACTGGAAGTGCCCTTGGCTCTGTAGCTCTGTTGTTTACTTGTTTTAGGGAACACAATGCACTCCTCCAGAGAGGCAGTTGGCAATTTACATCCCGCCCATCAGCATAACAAGGCTCCATGTTCTCCAGGGCCTGTCTTGCCTTTCTGGTTTTTACACATTTTGTGGATGTCCCTTTTGACCGGTGGGAAATGATACTTCTTTGTAGGGCAGATTTGCATTGCCCGATTTCTTGCGAGGCCTAAAAGGGCGTATGCGTTTTCTCCTGAATATATTCAGGAGAAAACGCATACGCTTTTTTTGGCCAAGGGCATCATTTTCGAAGTTGTATCCCTCTTCCTGTGCTTTAAAGGCGATTAAAACGTACCTCTTGAAATCTGTTTCCTGCTATTCTGCCTCGCTTTCAAGTCCACCTTGTTGCCTTCTCTCAACAGATTTTTGGGCGATAGTTGTCTTTTATTACTCGGCCAGTTTGTGAATTGCTGTGCCCCTGAGCTCCATTTTTCAACTCGTTTTTGGTGAGCTGACCGAAAGTCCAAAATTTTGGTTCAGGACCTATACTGGTTCCCGGTGGGTGGCTGAGACTTTGGTTAATTCTTCTTCCTGCCCGGAAATTACAGTGATATGTGCCCGTCCAAATGCCTAACAGCTACTATCTCATTGGTTCTCCCTCTTCCCTTTCATCCTCTGCCAAATTGGAAACCTGTGCGAACCAGGAAGTTAAAGGGGCTGTCTCTCCAAGTTGGGAGGTTGATAGTAAAGCAGATGTAAAGTCAAAGTGGAGCACCAGGAGAGGGACAATTCGTTGAGTTTTAGAAACCTTTCGTATTCACAGTGTGTCTGTTCTCTAGGTTTCCCGTACATGTTATAACTCTAGTAATATTCCCTTCAACCTGGAGAGTTGGGACCCATGGAATGGGTGCCATGCATTATTGCTTTAAAGAGTCTGCATTTGTTCACCCAATCTCACCAATCCTCTGAGTCCCAAGTGTCCAGCTTTATGCCACATCCAGCTGTCGTTGTAGATAGGGTCATTCCAGGGTTCCTCAGAGACCCTGAAGGAATTGTAAAGAATTTCCCAGTTTTTGTGTTTTGTTTTTGAAATTCCTTTTTATAGTGGGTTTGAGCTAATTCTCGCTGCCATGTTTATGCCAGTCTAGATACACTTGATTCCCTTACGGAGACATATCAATACATAGGTTTTAAGATTTTTACTAGTCAGATATATTCCTCTGTGGGAAATATGGTGTTTTGAGTCCCTTTCACTGAGGAAGGTGTAGGTCTTGTCTATTCCATAGTTGGTTTTTGGAACGGTACCTGTGCTTATATCAAACGCTGCTTTTATGCATCACCCCACCTCTCCTTCCCCCTTAAGCAGGCATAAGAGTGTTTTCTAAATATGAGACAATGTTCTCTTTCCTAACTCAGTTCAAGTGTAGCGATGTTTACAGGATCTCCATAAGTGATATCTTATGATAAGTTTCTTTTTCTGTGTGACTTATATCACTTAGAATCATCATACCTGAATCCACCCATTTTGCTGCTACTGGTCTTATGACATTGATTTCATGGCTGAGGGATATTCCATCGTACGTAGGTACCACAATTTTTTGAACCATTTTTATATTTCCTGGGATATTTAAAGTGTACCCAAGTTGAGGTCCTTGTAAGCAGTGCAGCCCTAAATTTTGGGGTGGCTCTGTCTTATTGATTTTCAGTTTTCCCAAGGTATATTCCCTACACTGGAAGTGCCCATGGCTCTGTAGCTGTGTTCTTTACTTGTTTTAGGGAACACAATGTACTCCTCCAGAGAGGCAGTTGGCAATTTATATCCCGCCCATCAGCATAACAAGGCTCCCTGTTCTCCAGGGCCTGTCTTGCCTTTCTGGTTTTTACACATTTTGTGGATGTCCCTTTTGACCGGTGGGAAGTGATACTTCTTTGTAGTGCAGATTTGCATTGCCCGCTTGCTTGCTTGGCCAAAAAGGGCGTATGCGTTTTCTCCTGAATATATTCAGGAGAAAACGCATACGCCCTTTTTGGCCAAGTGCATCATTGTTGAAGTTGTGCCCCTCTTCCTGTGCTTTAAAGGGGATTCCAACGTACCTCTTGAAATCTGTTTCCTGCTATTCTGCCTCGCTTTCAAGTCCGCCTCGTTGCCTTCCCTCAACAGATTTTTGGACGATAGTTGTCCTTTATTACTCGGCCAGTTTGTGAATTGCTGTGCCCCTGAGTTCCATTTTTCAACTTGTTTTTTGTGAGCTGACCAAAAGTCCAAAATTTTGGTTCAGGACCTATACTGGATACCGATGGGTGGCTGAGAGCTTGGTTAATTCTTCTTCCTGCTTGGAAATTAGAGTGACATGTGCCCGTCGAAATGCTTAAGAGCTACTCTCTCATTGGTTCTCCCTCTTCCCTTTCATCCTCTGCCAAATTGGCAACCTGTGAGAACCAGGAGGTTAAAGGGGCTGTCTCTCCAAGTTGGGAGATTGATAGAAAACCACTTGGAAAAACAAACCGGAGCACCAGGAGAGGGACTATTCGTTGAGTTTTAGAAACCTTTAATATTCACAGTGTGTCCATTCTCTATTTTTCCCTTACATGTTATATCTGTAGTAATATTCCCTTCAAGCTGGAGAGTTGGGACCCATGGAATGCGTGCCATTCATTATTGATTTAAAGGGTCTGCATTTGCTCACCAAATCTCACCAATCCTCTCAGTCCCAAGTGTCCAGCCATATGCCACATCCAGCTGTCATTGTAGAAAGGGTCATTCCAGGTTTCATCAGAGACCCTGAAGGAATTTTAAAGAATTTTCCTGTTTTTTTGTTTTGTTTTTGAAATTCCTTTTCATAGTGGGTTTGAGGTGATTCTCGGTGACATGTTTATGCCTGTCTAGACACACTTGATTCCCTTACGGAGACATATCAATACATAGGTATTAAGATTCTTACTAGTCAGATATATTCCTTTGCTGGAAATATGGGGTTTTGAGTCCCTTTCTCTGAGGAAGGTATAGGTCTTGTCTATTCCTTAGTTGGATTTTGGAACGGTACCTGTGCTTATATCAAACTCTGGTTTTATGCATCACCCCACCTCTCCTTCCCCCTTAAGCAGGCATAAGGGTGTTTTCCAAATGTGAGACTCTGTTCTCTTTCCTAACTCAGTTCAAGTGTAGCCATGTTTACAGGATCTTCATAAGTGATATCTTATGATAAGTTTCTTTTTCTGTGTGACTTATTTCACTTAGAATCATCGTACCTGAATCCAGTCATTTTGCTGCTACTAGTCTTGTTACATTGATGGTATGGCTGACGGATATTCCATCGTATGTAAGTACCACAATTTTTTGAACCATTTTTATCTTTCATGGGATATTTATGGTGTACCCAAGTTGAGGTTCTTGTAAGCAGTGCAGCCCTAAATATTGGGGTGGCTGTGTCTTATTGATTTTCAGTTTTCCGAAGGTATATTCCCTAGACTGGAAGTGTCCTTGGCTCTGTAGCTCTGTTGTTTACTTGTTTTAGGGAACACAATGCACTCCTCCAGAGAGGCAGTTGGCAATTTACATCCCTCCCATAAGCAAAACAAGGATCCGTGTTCTCCAGGGCCTCTCTTGCCTTTTTAGATTTTACACATTTTGTGGATGTCCCTTCTGAATGGTCGGAAGTGATACTTCTTTGTAGTGCAGATTTGCATTGCCCGCTTGTTTGCTTGGTCAAAAACGGCGTATGAGTTTTCTCCTGAATATATTCAGGAGAAAACGCATACGCCCTTTTTGGCTAAGTGTGTCACTGTCGTAGTTGTGCCCCTCTTCCTCTGCTTTAAAGGTGATTCCAACGTCCCTCTCGAAATCTGTTTCCTGCTATTCAGCCAGGCTTTCAAGTCCGCCTCGTTGACTTCCCTCAACAGATTTTTGGACGATAGTTGTCCTGTATTACTCTGCCAGTTTGTGAATTGATGTGCCCCTGAGCTCCATTTTTCAACTCGTTTTTTGTGAGCTGACCGCAAGTCCAAAATTTTGGTTCAGAACCTATACTGGTTCCCAGTGGGTGGCTGAGACTTTGGTTAATTCTTCTTCCTGCCTGGAAATTACAGTGACATGTGCCCGTCCAAATGCCTAACAGCTACTCTCTCATTGGTTCTCCCTCTTCCCCTTCATCCTCTGCCAAATTGGCAACCTGTGCGAACCAGGAGGTTAAAGGCCCTGTCTCTCCAAGTTGGGAGATTGATAGTTAAGCAGTTGGAAAGTCAAAGCAGAGAAACAGGCGAGGGTCTGTTCTTTGAGATTTAGAATCCTTTCGTATTCACAGTGTGTCATTTCTCTAGTTTTCCCGTACATGTTACAGCTGTAGTAATATTTCCTTCAACCTGGAGAGTTGGGACCCATGGAATGGGTGCCATGCATTATTGCTTTAAAGGGTTTGCATTTGTTCAACCAATCTCACCAATACTCGCAGTTCCAAGTGTCCAGCATTATGCCACATCCAGCTGTCATTGTAGATAGGGCCATTCCTGGTTTCATCAGAGACCCTGAAGGAATTGTAAAGAATTTCCCATTTTTTTGTTTTGTATTTGAAATTCCTTTTTATAGTGGGTTTGAGCTGATTCTCGCTGCCATGTTTATGCCAGTCTAGACACACTTGATTCCCTTTCGGAGACATATCAGTACATCGGTTTTAAGATTCTTACTAGTCAGATATATTTCTCTGCGGGAAATATGGGGTTTTGAGTCCCTTTCACTGAGGACGGTGTAGGTCTTGTCTATTCCATAGTTGGTTTTTGGAACGGAACCTGTGCTTATATCAAACTCTGGTTTTATGCATCACCCGACCTCTCCTTCCTCCTTAAGCAGGCATAAGTGTGTTTTCTAAATGTGAGACTCTGTTCTCTTTCCTAACTCAGTTCAAGTGTAGCCATGTTTACAGGATCTTCATGAGTGATATCTTATGATAAGTTTCTTTTTTGTGTGACTTATTTCACTTACAATCATCGTACCTGAATCCACTCATTTTGCTGCTACTGGTCTTATGACATTGATTTCATGGCTGAGGAATATTCCACCTTAGGAAAGTACCACAATTTTTTGGACAATTTTTATATTTCCAGGGATATTTAAGGTGTACTCAAGATGAGGTTCTTGAAGCAGTGCAGCCCTAAATTTTGGGGTGGCTCTGTCTTGTTGATTTTCAGTTTTCCCAAAGTATATTCCCTAGACTGGAAGTGCCCTTGGCTCTGTAGCTCTGTTGTTTACATGTTTTATGGAACACAATGCACTCCTCCAGAGAGGCAGTTGGCAATTTACATCCCGCCCATCAGCATAAAAAGGCTCCCTGTTCTCCAGGGCCTGTCTTGCCTTTCTGGTTTTTACAAATTTGTGCATGTCCCTTTTGACCGGTGGGAAATGATTCTTCTTTGTAGTGCAGATTTGCATTGCCCGCTTCCTTGCTTGGCCAAAAAGGGCGTTTGCGTTTTCTCCTGAATATATTCAGGTGAAAACGCATACACCCTTATGGGCCAAGTGCATCATTGTCGAAGTTGTGCCCCTCTTCCTAAGCTTTAAAGGCGATTCCAACGTACCTCTTGAAATCAGTTTTCTGCTATTCTGCCTCGCTTTCAAGTCCGCCTTGTTGCCTTCCCTGAACAGATTTTTGGACGATACTGGTCCTTTATTACTCGGCCTGTTTGTGAATTGCTGTGCCCCTGAGCTCCATTTTTCAACTCGTTTTTTGTGAGCTGACCGCAAGTCCAAAATTTTGGTTCAGGACCTATACTGGTTCCCGGTGGGTGGCTGAGACTTTGGTTAATTCTTCTTCCTGCCGGGAAATTAGAGTGATATGTGCCCGTCCAAATGCCTAACAACTACTCTCTCATTGGTTCTCCTTCTTCCCTTTCATCCTCTGCCAAATTGGCAACCTGTGCGAACCAGGAGGTTAAAGGGGCTGTCTCTCCAAGTTGGCTGGTTGATAGTAAAGCAGATGGAAAGTCAAACCGGAGCACCAGGAGAGGGACTATTCGTTGAGTTTTAGAAACCTTTCGTATTCACAGTGTTTCCGTTCTCTAGGTTTCCCGTACATTTTATAGCTGTAGTAATATTCCCTTCAACCTGGAGAGTTGGGAAACATGGAATGGGTGCCTGGAATTTGTGCTTTAAAGGGTCTGCATTTGATCACCAAATCTCACCAATCCTCTCAGTCCCAAGTGTCCAGCCGTATGCCACATCCAGCTGTCATTGTAGATAGGGTCATTCCGGGTTTCATCAGAGACCCTGAAGGAATTGGAAAGAATTTCCCAGTTTTTTTGTTTTGTTTTTGAAATTCCTTTTTATAGTGGGTTTGAGCTGATTCTCGCTGCCATGTTTATGCCAGTCTAGACACACCTGATTCCCTTACGGAGACATATCAATACATAGGTTTTAAGATTCTTACTAGTCAGATATATTCCTCTGCGGGAAATATGGGGTTTTGAGTCCCTTTCACTGAGGAAGGTGTAGGTCTTGTCTATTGCATAGTTGGTTTTTAGTACGGTACCTGGGCTTATATCAAACTCTGGTTTTATGCATCACCCCACCTCTCCTTCCCCCTTAAGCAGGCATAAGAGTGTTTTCTAAATGTGAGACACTGTTCTCTTTCCTAACTCAGTTCACTTGTAGCCATGTTTACAGGATCTTCATAAGTGATATCTTATGATAAGTTTCTTTTTCTGTGTGACTTATTTCACTTAGAATCATCGTACCTGAATCCACCCATTTTGCTGCTACTGGTCTTATGACATTGATTTCATGGCTGAGGGATATACCATCGTACGTAAGTACCACAATTTTTTGAACCATTTTTATATTTCCTGGGATATTTAAGGTGTACCCAAGTGGAGGTCCTTGTAAGAAGTGCAGCCCTAAATTTTGGGGTGGCTCTGTCTTATTGATTTTCAGATTTCCCAAGGTATATTCCCTAGACTGGAAGTGCCCTTGGCTCTGTAGCTGTGTTCTTTAATTGTTTTAGGGAACACAATGCACTGCTCCAGAGAGGAAGTTGGCAATTTACATCCCGCCCATCAGCATAACAAGGCTCCCTGTTCTCCAGGGCCTGTCTTGCCTTTCTCGTTTTTACACATTTTGTGGATGTCCCTTCTGACCGGTGGGAAGTGATACTTCTTTGTAGTGCAGATTTGCATTGCCCGCTTGCTTGCTTGGCCAAAAAGGGTGTATGCGTTTTCTCTTGAATATATTCAGGAGAAAACGCATACGCCCTTTGTGGCCAAGTGCATCATTGTCGAAGTTGTGACGCTCTTCCTGTGCGTTAAAGGCGATTCCAACGTACCTGTTGAAATCTGTTTCCTGCTATTCTGCCTCGCTTTCAAGTCCGCCTCGTTGCCTTCCCTCAACAGATTTTTGGACGATAGTTGTTCTTTATTACTCGGCCAGTTTGTGAATTGCTGTGCCCCTGAGCTCCATTGTTCAACTCGTTATTTGTGAGCTGACCGCAAGTCCAAACTTTTGGTTCAGGACCTATACTGGGTCCTGGTGGTTGGCTGAGACTTTGGGTAATTCTTCTTGCTGCCGGGAAGTTAGAGTGATATGTGCCCGTCCAAATGCCTAAGAGCTACTCTCTCATTGGTTCTCCCTCTTCCCTTTCATCCTCTGCCAAATTGGCAACCTGTGTGAACCAGGAGGTTAAAGGGGCTGTCTCTCCAAGTTGGGAGGTTGATAGTAAAGCAGATGGAAAGTCAAACCGGAGCAACAGGAGAGGGACTATTCGTTGAGTTTTAGAAACCTTTCGTATTCACAGTGTGTCCATTCTCTAGGTTTACCGTACATGTAATAGCTGTAGTAATATTCCCTTCAACCAGGAGAGATCGGACCCATGGAATGGGTGCCATGCATTATTGGTTTAAAGGGTTTGCATTTTCTCACTCAATCTCACCAATCCTCTCAGTCCCAAGTGTCCAGCCTTATGCCACATCCAGCTGTCATTGTAGATAGGGTCATTTCAGGTTTCATCAGAGACCCTGAAGGAATTGTAAAGAATTTCCCAGTATTTTTGTTTTGTTTTTGAAATTCCTTTTTATAGTGGGATTGAGCTGTTCTCGCTGCCATGTTTATGCCAGCCGAGACACACTTGATTCCCTTACGGAGACATATCAATACATAGGTTTTAAGATTCTTACTAGTCAGATATATTCCTCTGCGGGAAATATGGGGTTTTGAGTCCCTTTCACTGAGGAAGGTGTAGGTCTTGTCTATTCCATAGTTGGTTTTTGGAACGGTACCTCTGCTTATTTCAAACTCTGGTTTTATGCATCACCCCACCTCTCCTTCCCCCTTAAGCAGGCATAAGAGTGTTTTCTAAATGTGAGACACTGTTCTCTTTCCTAACTCAGTTCAAGTGTAGCCATGTTTACAGGATCTTCATAAGTGATATCTTATGATAAGTTTCTTTTTCTGTGTGACTTATTTCACTTAGAATCATCGTACCTGAATCCACCCATTTTGCTGCTACTGGTCTTATGACATTGATTTCATGGCTGAGGGATATTCCATCGTACGTAAGTACCACAATTTTTTGAACCATTTTTATATTTCCTGGGATATTTAAGGTGTACCCAAGTTGAGGTCCTTGTAAGCAGTGCAGCCCTAAATTTTGGGGTGGCTCTGTCTTATTGATTTTCAGTTTTCCCAAGGTATATTCACTAGACTGGAAGTACCCTTGGCTCTGTAGCTCTGTTGTTTACTTGTTTTAGGGAACACAGTGTACTCCTCCAGAGAGGCAGTTGGCAATTTACATCCCGCCCATCAGCATAACAAGGCTCCCTGTTCTCCACGGCCTGTCTTGCCTTTCTGGTTTTTACACATTTTGTGGATGTCCCTTTTGACCGGTGGGAAGTGATACTTCTTTGTAGTGCAGATTTGCATTGCTCGCTTGCTTGCTTGGCCAAAAAGGGCGTATGCGTTTTCTTCTGAATATATTCAGGGGAAAACGCATATGCCCTTTTTGGCCAAGTGCATCATTGTCGAAGTTGGGCCTCTCTTCCTGTGCTTTAAAGGCGATTCCAACGTACCTCTTGAAATCTCTTTCCTGCTATTCTGCCTCGCTTTCAAGTCCGCCTCGTTGCCTTCCCTCAACAGGTTTTTGGACGATAGTTGTCCTGTATTACTTGGCCAGTTTGTGAATTGCTGTGCCCCTGAGCTCCATTTTTCAACTTGTTTTTGGTGAGCTGACCGCAAGTCCAAAATTTTGGTTCAGGACTTATGCTGGTTCCCGGTGGTGGGCTGAGACTTTGGTTAATTCTTCTTCCTGCCGGGAAATTACAGTGATATGTGCCTGTCCAAATGCCTAACAGCTACTCTCTTATTGGTTCTCCCTCTTCCCTTTCATCCTCTGCCAAATTGGCAACCTGTGCGAACCAGGAGGTTAAAGGGGTTTTCTCTCCAAGTTGGGAGGATGATAGTAAAGCAGGTTTAAAGTCAAACCGGAGCACAAGGAGAGGGACTATTCGTTGAGTTTTAGAAACCTTTCGTATTCACAGTGTGTCCGTTCTCTAGGTTTCCCGCACATGTTATAGCTGTAGTAATATTCCCTTCAACCTGGAGAGTTGGGACCCATGGAATGGGTGCCATGCATTATTGCTTTAAAGGGTCTGCATTTGCTCACCCAATCTCACCAATCCTCTCAGTCCCAAGTGTCCAGCCTTATGCCACATCCAGCTGTCGTTGTAGATAGGGTCATTCCATGTTTCATCAGAGACCCTGAAGGAATTGTAAAGAATTTCCCAGTTTTTTTGTTTTGTTTTTGAAATTCCTCTTTATAGTGGTTTTGAGCTGATTCTCGCTGCCATGTTTATGCCAGTCTAGACACACTTGATTCCTTACAGAGACATATCAATACATAGGTTTTAAGATTCTTACTAGTCAGATATATTCCTCTGTGGGAAATATGGGGTTTTGAGTCCCTTTCACTGAGGAAGGTGTAGGTCTTGTCTATTCCATAGTTGGTTTTTGGAACGGTACCTGTGCTTATATCAAACTCTGGTTGTATGCATCACCCCACCTCTCCTTACCCCTTAAGCAGGCATCAGAGTGTTTCCTAAATGTGAGACACTGTTCTCTTTCCTAACTCAGTTCAAGTGTATCCATGTTTACAGGATCTTCATAAGTGATATCTTATGATAAGTTTCTTTTTCTGTGTGACTTATTTCACTTAGAATCATCGTACCTGAATCCACCCATTTTGCTGCTACTGGTCTTATGACATTGATTTCATGGCTGAGGGATATTCCATCGTACGTAAGTACCACAATTTTTTGAACCATTTTTATATTTCCTGGGATATTTAAGGTGTACCCAAGTTGAGGTCCTTGTAAGCAGTGCAGACCTAAATTTTGGGGTGGCTCTGTCTTATTGATTTTCAGTTTTCCCAAGGTATATTCCCTAGACTGGAAGTGCCCTTGGCTCTGTAGCTCTGTTCTATACTTGTTTTAGGGAACACAATGCACTCCTCCAGAGAGGCAGTTGGCAATTTACATCCTGCCCAACAGCATAACAAGGCTCCCTGTTCTCCGGGGCCTGTATTCCCTTTCTGGTTTTTACACATTTTGTGGATGTCCCTTTTGACCGGTGGGAAGTGACACTTCTTTGTAGTGCACATTTGCATTGCCCGCTAGCTTGCTTGGCCAAAAAGGGCGTATGCGTTTTCTCCTGAATATATTCAGGATAAAACGCATACGCCTTTTTTGGCCAAGTGCATCATTGTCGAAGTTGTGCCCCTCTTCCTGTGCTTTAAAGGCGATTCCAACGTACCTCTTGAAATCTGTTTCCTGCTATTCTGCCTCGCTTTCAAGTCCACCTCGTTGCCTTCCCTCAACAGATTTTTCGACGATAGTTTTCCTTTATTACTCGGCCAGTCTGTGAATTGCTGTGGCCCTGAGCTCCATTTTTCAACTCGTTTTTGGTGAGCTGACCGCAAGTCCAAAATTTTGGTTCAGGACCTATACTGGTTCCCGGAGGGTGGCTGAGACTTTGGTTAATTCTTCTTCCTGCCGGGAAATTACAGTGCTATGTGCCCGTCCAAATGCCTAACAGCTACTCTCTCATTGGTTCTCCCTCTTCCCTTTCATCCTCTGCCAAATTGGCAACCTGTGCGAACCAGGAGGTTGAAGGGGCTGTCTCTCCAAGTTGGGAGGATGATAGTAAAGCAGGTGTAAAGTCAAACCGGAGCACCAGGAGAGGGACTATTCGTTGAGTTTTAGAAACCTTTCGTATTCACAGTGAGTCCGTTCTCTAGGTTTCCCGTACATGTTATAGCTGTAGTAATATTCCCTTCAACCTGGAGAGTTGGGACCCATGGAATGTGTGCCATGCATTATTGTTTTAAAGGGTCTGCATTTGCTCACCCAATCTCACCAATCCTCTCAGTCCCAAGTGTCCAGCCTTATGCCACATCCAGCTGTCGTTGTAGATAGGGTCATTCCAGGTTTCATCAGAGAACCTGAAGGAATTGTAAAGAATTTCCCAGTTTTTTTGTTTTGTTTTTGAAATTCCTTTTTATAGTGGGTTTGAGCTGATTCTCGCTGCCATGTTTATGCCAGTCTAGACACACTTGATTCCCTTACGGAGGCATATCAATACATAGGTTTTAAGAATCTTACTAGTCAGATATATTCCTCTGTGGGAAATATGGGGTTTTGAGTCCCTTTCACCGAGGAAGGTGTAGGTCTTGTCTATTCCATAGTTGGTTTTTGGAACAGTACCTGTGCTTATATCAAACTCTGGTTGTATGCATCACCCCACCTCTCCTTCGCCCTTAAGCAGGCATCAGAGTGTTTCCTAAATGTGAGACACTGTTCTCTTTCCTAACTCAGTTCTAGTGTAGCCATGTTTACAGGATCTTCATAAGTGATATCTTATGATAAGTTTCTTTTTCTCTGTGACTTATTTCACTTAGAATCATCGTACCTGAATCCACCCATTTTGCTGCTACTGGTCTTATGACATTGATTTTATGGCTGACGGATATTCCATCGTACGTAAGTACCACAATTTTTTGAACCATTTTTATATTTCCTGGGATATTTAAGGTGTACCCAAGTTGAGGTCCTTGTAAGCAGTGCAGCCTTAAATTTTGGGGTGGCTCTCTCTTATTGATTTTCAGTTTTCCCAAGGTATATTCCCTAGGCTGGAAGTGCCCTTGGCTCTGTAGCTCTGTTCTATACTTGTTTTAGGGAACACAATGCACTCCTCCAGAGAGGCAGTTGGCAATTTACATCTCTCCCAACAGCATAACAAGGCTCCGTGTTCTCCGGGGCCTGTCTTCCCTTTCTGGTTTTTACACATTTTGTGGATGTCCCTTTTGACCGGTGGGAAGTGATAGTTCTTTGTAGTGCAGATTTGCATTGCCCGCTTGCTTGCTTGGCCAAAAAGGGCGTATGCGTTTTCTCCTGAATATATTCAGGAGAAAACGCATACGCCCTTTTTGGCCAAGTGCATCATTGTCGAAGATGTGCCCCTCTTCCTGTGCTTTAAAGGTGATTCCAACGTACCTCTTGAAATCTGTTTCCTGCTATTCTGCCTCGCTTTCAAGTCCGCCTCGTTGCCTTCCCTCAACAGATTTTTGGACGATAGTTGTCCTTTATTACTCGGCCAGTCTGTGAATTGCTGTGGCCCTGAGCTCCATTTTTCAAATCGTTTTTGGTGAGCTGACCGCAAGTCCAAAATTTTGGTTCAGGACCTATACTGGTTCCCGGTGGGTGGCTGAGACTTTGGTTAATTCTTCTTCCTGCCGGGAAATTACAGTGATATGTGCCCGTCCAAATGCCTAACAGCTACTCTCTCATTGGTTCTCCCTCTTCCCTTTCATCCTCTGCCAATTGGCAACCTGTGCGAACCAGGAGGTTAAAGGGGCTGTCTCTCCAAGTTGGGAGGTTGATAGTAAAGCAGATGGAAAGTCAAACCGGAGCTCCAGGAGAGGGATTATTCGTTGAGTTTTAGAAACCTTTCATATTCACAGTGTGTCCGTTCTCTAGGTTTCCCATACATGTTATAACTGTAGTAATATTCCCTTCAACGTGGAGAGTTGGGACCCATGGAATGGGTGCCATGCATTATTGCTTTAAAGGGTCTGCATTTGCTCACCCACTCTCACCAATCCTCTCAGTCCCTAGTGTCCAGCCTTATGCCACATCCAGCTGTCGTTGTAGATAGGGTCATTCCAGGATTCATCAGAGACCCTGAAGGAATTGTAAAGAATTTCCCAGTTTTTTTGTTTTGTTTTTGAAATTCCTTTTTATAGTCGGTTTGAGCTGATTCCCGCTTCCATGTTTATGCCAGTCTAGACACACTTGATTCCCTTACGGAGACATATCAATACATAGGTTTTAAGATTCTTACTAGTCAGATATATTCCTCTGCGGGAAATATTGGGTTTTGAGTCCCTTTCACTGAGGAAGGTGTAGGTCTTGTCTATTCCATAGTTGGTTTTTGGAACGGTACCTGTGCTTATATCAAACTCTGGTTGTATGCATCACCCCACCTCTCCTTCCCCCTTAAGCAGGCATAAGAGTGTTTTCTAAATGTGAGACACTGTTCTCTTTCCTTACTCAGTTTAAGTGTAGCCATGTTTACTTGATCTTCATAAGTGATATCTTATGATAAGTTTCTTTTTCCCTGTGACTTATTTCACTTAGAATCATCGTACCTGAATCTACCCATTTTGCTGCTACTGGTCTTATGGCATTGATTTCATTGCTGAGGTTTATTCCATCGTACGTAAGTACCACAATTTTTTGAACCATTTTTATATTTCCTGGGATATTTAAGGTGTACCCAAGTTGAGGTCCTTGTAAGCAGTGCAGCCCTAAATTTTGGGGTGGCTCTGTCTTATTTATTTTCAGTTTTCCCAAGGTATATTCCCTAGACTGGAAGTGCCCTTGGCTCTGTAGTTCTGTTCTTTACTTGTTTTAGGGAGCACAATGTACTCCTCCAGAGAGGCAGTTGTCAATTTACATGCCGCCCATCAGCACAACAAGGCTCCCTGTTCTCCAGGGCCTGTCTTGCCTTTCTGGTTTTTACACATTTTGTGGATGTCCCTTTTGACCGGTGGGAAGTGATATTTCTTTGTAGTGCAAATTTGCATTGCCCGCTTGCTTGCTTGGCCAAAAAGGGCGTATGCGTTTTCTCCTGAATATATTAAGGAGAATACACATACGCCCTTTTTAGCCAAGTGCATCATTGTCGAAGTTGTGCCCCTCTTCCTGTGCTTTAAAGGCGATTCCAACGTACCTCTTGAAATGTGTTTCCTGCTATTCTGCCTCGATTTCAAGTCCGCCTCGTTGCCTTCCCTCAACAGATTTTTGGACGATACTTGTCCTTTATTACTCGGCCAGTTTGTGAATTGCTGTGCCCCTGAGCTCCATTTTTCAACTCGTTTTTTTGTGAGCTGACCGCAAGTCCAAAATTTTGGTTCAGGACCTGTGCTGGTTCCCGGTGGGTGGCTGAGACTTTGGTTAATTCTTCTTCCTGCCGGGAAGTTAGAGTGCTATGTGCCCGTCCAAATGCCTAACAGCTACTCTCTCATTGGTTCTCCCTCTTCCCTTTCATCCTCTGCCAAATTGGAAACCTGTGCGAACCAGGAGGTTAAAGGGGCTGTCTCTCCAAGTTGGGAGGTTGATAGTAAAGCAGATGGAAAGGCAAACCGGAACACCAGGAGAGGGACTATTCGTTGAGTTTCAGAAACCTTTCGTATTCACAGTTTGTCTGTTCTCTAGGTTTCCCGGACATGTTATAACTGTAGTAATATTCCCTTCAACCTGAAGAGTTGGGACCCATGGAATGGGTGCCATGCATTATTGCTTTAAAGGGTCTGCATTTGCTCACCCAATCTCACCAATCCTCTCAGTCCCAAGTGTCCAGCCTTATGCCACATCCAGCTGTCCTTGTAGATAGGGTCATTCCAGGTTTCATCAGAGACCCTGAAGGAATTGTAAAGAATTTCCCAGTTTTTTTGTTTTGTTTTTGAAATTCCTTTTTATAGTGGGTTTGAGCTGATTCTCGCTGCCATGTTTATGCCAGTCTAGACACACTTGATTCACTTACGGAGAAATATCAATACATAGGTTTTAAGATTCTTACTAGTCAGATATATTCCTCTGCGGGAAATATGGGGTTTTGAGTCCTTTTCACTGAGGAAGGTGTAGGTCTTGTCTATTCCATAGTTGGTTTTTGGAATGGTACCTGTGCTTATATCAAACTCTGGTTGTATGCATCACTCCACCTCTCCTTCCCCCTTAAGCAGGCATAAGAGTGTTTTCTAAATGTGAGACTCTGTTCTCTTTTCTAACTCAGTTCAAGTGTAGCAATGTTTACAGTATCTTCATAAGTGATATCTTATGATAAGTTTCTTTTTCTCTGTGACTTATTTCACTTAGAATCATCGTACCTGAATCCACCCTTTTTTCTGCTACTGGTCTTATGACATTGATTTCATGGCTGAGGGATATTCCATCGTACGTAAGTACCACAATTTTTTGAACCATTTTTATATTTCCTGGGATATTTAAGGTGTACCCAAGTTGAGGTCCTTGTAAGCAGTGCAGCCCTAAATTTTGGGGTGGCTCTGTCTTATTGATTTTCAGTTTTCCCAAGGTATATTCCCTAGACTGGAAGTGCCCTTTGCTCTGTAGCTCTGTTCTTTACTTGTTTTAGGGAGCACAATGTACACCTCCAGAGAGGCAGTTGCCAATTTACATGCCGCCCATCAGCACAACAAGGCTCCCAGTTCTCCAGGGCCTGTCTTGCCTTTCTGGTTTTTACACATTTTGTGGATGTCCCTTTTGACCGGTGGGAAGTGATACTTCTTTGTAGTGCAGATTTGCATTGCCCGCTTGCTTGCTTGGCCAAAAAGGGCGTATGCGTTTTCTCCTGAATATATTAAGGAGAATACGCATACGCCCTCTTTAGCCAAGTGCATCATTGTCGAAGTTGTGCCCCTCTTCCTGTGCTTTAAAGGCGATTCCAACGTACCTCTTGAAATGTGTTTCCTGCTATTCTGCCTCGATTTCAAGTCCGCCTCGTTGCCTTCCCTCAACAGATTTTTGGACGATACTTGTCCTTTATTACTCGGCCAGTTTGTGAATTGCTGTGCCCCTGAGCTCCATTTTTAAACTCGTTTTTGGTGAGCTGACCGCAAGTTCAAAATTTTGGTTCAGGACCTGTGCTGGTTCCCGGTGGGGGGCTGAGACTTTGGTTAATTCTTCTTCCTGCCGGGAAATTACAGTGATATGTGCCCGTTCAAATGCCTAACAGCTACTCTCTCATTGGTTCTCCCTCTTCCCTTTCATCCTCTGCCAAATTGGCAACCTGTGCGAACCAGGAGGTTAAAGGGGCTGTCTCTCCAAGTTCGGAGGTTGATAGTAAAGCAGATGGAAAGTCAAACCGGAGCAACAGGAGAGGGACTATTCGTTGAGTTTTAGAAACCTTTCGTATTCACAGTGTGTCCTTTCTCTAGGTTTCCCGTACATGTTATAACTGTAGTAATATTCCCTTCAACCTGGAGAGTTGGGACCCATGAAATGGGTGCCATGCATTATTGTTTTAAAGGGTCTGCATTTGCTCACGCACTCTCACCAATCCTCTCAGTCCCAAGTGTCCAGCCTTATGCCACATCCAGCTGTCGTTGTAGATAGGGTCATTCCAGGTTTCATCAGAGACCCTGAAGGAATTGTAAAGAATTTCCCAGTTTTTTTGTTTTGTTTTTGCAATTCCTTTTTAGAGTGGGTTTGAGCTGATTCTCGCTGCCATGTTTATGCCAGTCTAGACACACTTGATTCCCTTATCGAGACATATCAATACATAGGTTTTAAGATTCTTACTAGTCAGATATATTCCTCTGCGGGAAATATGGGGTTTTGAGTCCCTTTCACTGAGGAAGGTGTACGTCTTGTCTATTCCATAGTTGGTTTTTGGAACAGTACCTGTGCTTATATCAAACTCTGGTTGTATGCATCACCCCACCTCTCCTTCCCCCTTAAGCAGGCATCAGAGTTTTTCCTAAATGTGAGACACTGTTCTCTTTCCTTACTCAGTTTAAGTGTAGCCATGTTTACAGGATCTTCATAAGTGCTATCTTATGATAAGTTTCTTTTTCTCTGTGACTTATTTCACTTAGAATCATCGTACCTGAATCCACCCATTTTGCTGCTACTGGTCTTATGACATTGATTTCATGGCTGAGGGATATTCCATCGTATGTAAGTACCACAATTTTTGAACCATTTTTATATTTCCTGGGATCTTTAAGGTGTACCCAAGTTGAGGTCCTTGTAAGCAGTGCAGCCCTAACTTTTGGGGTGGCTCTGTCTTATTCATTTTCTGTTTCCCCAAGGTATATTCCCTAGACTGGAAGTGCCCTTGGCTCTGTAGCTCTGTTCTTTACTTGTTTTAGGGAACACAATGTACTCCTCCAGAGAGGCAGTTGGCAATTTACATACCGCCCATCAGCATAACAAGGCTCCCTGTTCTCCAGGGCCTGTCTTGCCTTTCTGGTTTTTACACATTTTGTGGATGTCCCTTTTGACCGGTGGGAAGTGATACTTCTTTGTAGTGCAGATTTGCATTGCCCGCTTCCTTGCTTGGCCAAAAAGGGCGTTTGCGTTTTCTCCTGAATATATTCAGGTGAAAACGCATACACCCTTTTGGGCCAAGTGCATCATTGTCGAAGTTGTGCCCCTCTTCCTGTACTTTAAAGGCGATTCCAAAGTACCTCTTGAAATCAGTTTCCTGCTATTCTGCCTCGCTTTCAAGTCCGCCTTGTTGCCTTCCCTGAACAGATTTTTGGACGATACTTGTCCTTTATTACTCGGCCTGTTTGTGAATTGCTGTGCCCCTGAGCTCCATTTTTCAACTCGTTTTTTGTGAGCTGACCGCAAGTCCAAAATTTTGGTTCAGGACCTATACTGGTCCCGGTGGGTGGCTGAGACTTTGGTTAATTCTTCTTCCTGCAGGGAAATTACAGTGATATGTGCCCGTCCAAATGCCTAAGAGCTACTCTCTCATTGGTTCTCCTTCTTCCCTTTCATCCTCTGCCAAATTGGCAACCTGTGCGAACCAGGAGGTTAAAGGGGCTGTCTCTCCAAGTTGGCAGGTTGATAGTAAAGCAGATGGAAAGTCAAACCGGAGCACCAGGAGAGGGACTATTCGTTGAGATTTAGAAACCTTTCGTATTCACAGTGTGTCCGTTCTCTAGGTTTCCCGTACATTTTATAGCTGTAGTAATATTCCCTTCAACCTGGAGAGTTGGGAAACATGGAATGGGTGCCTGGAATTTGTGCTTTAAAGGGTCTGCATTTGATCACCAAATCTCACCAATCCTCTCAGTCCCAAGTGTCCAGCCGTATGCCACATCCAGCTGTCATTGTAGATAGGGTCATTCCAGGTTTCATCAGAGACCCTGAAGGAATTGGAAAGAATTTCCCAGTTTTTTTGTTTTGTTTTTGAAATTCCTTTTTATAGTGGGTTTGAGCTGCTTCTCGCTGCCATGTTTATGCCAGTCTAGACACACCTGATTCCCTTACGGAGACATATCAATACATAGGTTTTAAGATTCTTACTAGTCAGATATATTCCTCTGCGGGAAATATGGGGTTTTGAGTCCCGTTCACTGAGGAAGGTGTAGGTCTTGTCTATTCCATAGTTGGTTTTTGGAACGGTACCTGTGCTTATATCAAACTCTGGATTTATGCATCACCCCACCTCTCCTTTCCCTTAAGCAGGCATAAGAGTGTTCTCTAAATGTGAGACACTGTTCTCTTTCCTAACTCAGTTCAAGTGTAGCCACGTTTACAGGATCTTCATAAGTGATATCTTATGATAAGTTTCTTTTTCTGTGTGACTTATTTCACTTAGAATCATCGTACCTGAATCCACCCATTTTGCTGCTACTGGTCTTATGACATTGATTTCATGGCTGAGGGATATTCCATCGTACGTATGTACCACAATTTTTTGAACCATTTTTATATTTCCTGGGATATTTAAGGTGTACCCAAGTTGAGGTCCTTGTAAGCAGTGCAGCCCTAAATTTTAGGGTGGCTCTGTCTTATTGATTTTCAGTTTTCCCAAGGTATATTCCCTAGACTGGAAGTGCCCTTGGCTCTGTAGCTTTGTTCTTTACTTGTTTTAGGGAACACAATGTACTCCTCCAGAGAGGCAGTTGGCAATTTACATCCCGCCCATCAGCATAACAAGGCTCCCTGTTCTCCAGGGCCTGTCTTGCCTTTCTGGTTTTTACACATTTTGTGGATGTCCCTTTTGACCGGTGGGAAGTGATACTTCTTTGTTGTGCAGATTTGCATTGCCCGCTTCCTTGCTTAGCCAAAAAGGGCGTATGCGTTTTCTCCTGAATATATTCAGGAGAAAACGCATACGCCCTTTTTGGCCAAGTGCATCATTGTCGAAGTTGTGCCCCTCTTCCTGTGCTTTAAAGGCGATTCCAACGTACCTCTTGAAATCTGTTTCCTGCTATTCTGCCTCGCTTTCAAATCTGCCTCGTTGCCTTCCCTCAACAGATTTTAGGACGATAGTTGTCCTTTATTACTCGGCCAGTTTGTGAATTGCTGTGCCCCTGAGCTCCATTTTTCAACTCGTTTTTGTGAGCTGACCGCAAGTCCAAAATTTTGGTTGAGGACCTATACTGTTCCCGGTGGGTGGCTGAGACTTTGGTTAATTCTTCTTCCTGCCGGGAAATTACAGTGATATGTGCCCGTCCAAATGCCTAACAGCTACTCTCTCATTGGTTCTCCCTCTTCCCTTTCATCCTCTGCCAAATTGGCAATCTGTGTGAATCAGGAGGTTAAAGGGGCTCTCTCTCCAAGTTGGGAGGTTGATAGTAAAGCAGATGGAAAGTCAAACCAGAGCACCAGGAGAGGGACTATTCGTTGAGTTTTAGAAACCTTTCGTATTCACAGTGTGTCTGTTCTCTAGGTTTCCCGTACATGTTATAACTGTAGTAATATTCCTTTTAAATTTGAGAGTTGGGACCCATGGAATGGGTGCCATGCATTAATGCTTCAAAGGGTCTGCATTTGCTCACCCAATCTCACCAATCCTCTCAGTCCCAAATGTGAAGCCTTATGCCACATCCAGCTGTCGTTGTAGATAGGGTCATTCCAGGTTTCATCAGAGACCCTGAAGGAATTGTAAAGAATTTCCCAGTTTTTTTGTTTTGTTTATGAAATTCCTTTTTATAGTGGGTTTGAGCTGATTCTCGCTGCCATGTTTATGCCAGTCTAGGCACACTTGATTCCCTTACGGAGACATATCAATACATAGGTTTTACGATTCTTACTAGTCAGATATATTCCTCTGCGGGAAATATGGGGTTTTGAGTCCCTTTCACTGAGGAATGTGTAGGTCTTGTCTATTCCATAGTTGGTTTTTGGAACGGTACCTGTGCTTATATCAAACTCTGGTTTTATGCATCACCCCACCTCTCCTTCCCCCTTAAGCAGGCATAAGAGTGTTTCTCTAAATGTGAGACACTGTTCTTTTTCCTAACTCAGTTCAAGTGTAGCCATGTTTACAGGATCTTCATAAGTGATATCTTATGATAAGTTGCTTTTTCTGTGTGACTTATTTCACTTAGAATCATCGTACGTGAATCCACCCATTTTGCTGCTACTGGTCTTATGACATTGATTTCATGGCTGAGGGATATTCCATCGTACGTAAGTACCACAATTTTTTGAACCATTTTTATATTTCCTGGGATATTTAAGGTGTACCCAAGTTGAGGTCCTTGTAAGCAGGGCAGCCCTAAATTTTGGGGTGGCTCTGTCTTATTGATTTTCAGTTTTCCCAAGGTATATTCCCTAAACTGGAAGTGCCCTTGGCTCCGTAGCTCTGTTCTTTACTTGTTTTAGGGAATACAATGCACTCCTCCAGAGAGCCAGTTGGCAATTTAGGTCCCGCCCATCAGCATAACAAGGCTCCCTGTTCTCCAGGGCCTGTCTTGCCTTTCTGGTTTTTACACATTTTGTGGATGTCCCTTTTGACCGGTGGGAAGTGATACTTCTTTGTAGTGCAGATTTGCATTGCCCGCTTGCTTGCTTGGCCAAAAAGGGCGTATGCGTTTTCTCCTGAATATATTCAGGAGAAAACGCATACGCCCTTTTTGGCCAAGTGCATCATTGTCGAAGTTGTGCCCCTCTTCCTGTGCTTTAAAGGCGATTCCAACGTACCTCTTGAAATCTGTTTCCTGCTATTCTGCCTAGCTTTCAAGTCTGCCTCGTTGCCTTCCCTCAACAGATTTTTGGACGATAGTTGTCCTTTATTACTCGGCCAGTTTGTGAATTGCTGTGCCCCTGAGCTCCATTTTTCAACTCGTTTTTGGTGAGCTGACCGCAAGTCCAAAATTTTGGTTCAGGACCTATGCTGGTTCCCGGTGGGTGGCTGAGACTTTGGTTAATTCTTCTTCCTGCCGGGAAATTACAGTGATATGTGCCCGTCCAAATGCCTAACAGCTACTCTCTCATTGGTTCTCCCTCTTCCCTTTCATCCTCTGCCAAATTGGCAACCTGTGTGAACCAGGAGGTTAAAGGGGCTGTCTCTCCAAGTTGGATGTTGATAGTAAAGCAGATGGAAAGTCAAACCGGAGCACCAGGAGAGGGACTATTCGTTGAGTTTTAGAAACCTTTCGTATTCACAGTGTGTCCGTTCTCTAGGTTTCCCGTACATGTTATAACTGTAGTAATATTCCCTTCAACCTGGAGAGTTGGGACCCATGGAATGGGTGCCAGGCATTTGTGCTTTAAAGGGTCTGCATTTGCTCAACCAATCTCACCAATCCTCTCAGTCCCAAGTGTCCAGACTTATGCCACATCCAGCTGTCGTTGTAGATAGGGTCATTCCAGGTTTCATCAGAGACCCTGAAGGAATTGTAAAGAATTTCCCAGTTTTTTTGTTTTTTTTTGAAATTCCTTTTTAGAGTGGGTTTGAGCTGATTCTCGCTGCCATGTTTATGCCAGTCTAGACACACTTGATTCCCTTTTGGAGACATATCAATACATAGGTTTTAAGATTCTTACTAGTCAGATATATTCCTCTTCGGGAAATATGGTGTTTTGAGTCCCTTTCACTGAGGAATGTGTAGGTCTTGTCTATTCCATAGTTGGTTTTTGGAACGGTACCTGTGCGTATATCAAACTCTGGTTTTATGCATAACCCCACCTCTCCTTCCCCCTTAAGCGGACATAAGAGTGTTTTCTAAATGTGAGACACTGTTCTCTTTCCTAACTCAGTTCACGTGTAGCCATGTTTACAGAATCTTCATAAGTGATATCTTATGATAAGTTTCTTTTTCTGTGTGACTTATTTCACTTACAATCATTGTACCTGTATCTACCCATTTTGCTGCTACTGGTCTTATGACATTGATTTTATGGCTGAGGGATATTCCATCGTACGTAAGTACCACAATTTTTTGAACCATTTTTATATTTCCTGGGATATTTAAGGTGTACCCAAGTTGAGGTCCTTGTAAGCAGTGCAGCCCTAAGTTTTGGGGTGGCTCTGTCTTATTGATTTTCAGTTTTCCCAAGGTATATTCCCTAGACTGGAAGTGCCCTTGGCTCTGTAGCTCTGTTCTTTACTTGTTTTAGGGAACACAATGCACTCCTCCAGAGAGGCAGTTGGCAATTTACATCCCGCCCATCAGCATAACAAGGCTCCCTGTTCTCCAGGGCCTGTCTTGCCTTTCTGGTTTTTACACATTTTGTGGATGTCCCTTTTGACCGGTGGGAAGTGATACTTCTTTGTAGTGCAGATTTGCATTGCCCGCTTGCTTGCTTGGCCAAAAAGGGTGTATGCGTTTTCTCCTGAATATATTCAGGAGAAAACGCATACACCCTTTTTGGCCAAGTGCATCATTGTCGAAGCTGTGCCACTCTTCCTGTGCTTTAAAGGCGATTTCAACGTACCTCTTGAAATCTGTTTCCTGCTATTCTGCCTCGCTTTCAAGTCCGCCTCGTTGCCTTGCCTCCACATATTTTTGGACGATAGTTGTCCTTTATTACTTAGCCAGTTTGTGAATTGCTGTGCCCCTGAGCTCCATTTTTCAACTCGTTTTTGTTGAGCTGACCGCAAGTCCAAAATTTTGGTTCAGGACCTATACTGGTTCCCGGTGGGAGGCTGAGACGTTGGTTAATTCTTCTTCCTGCCGGGAAATTACAGTGATATGTGTCCATCCAAATGCCTAACAGCTACTCTCTCATTGGTTCTCCCTCTTCCCCTTCATCCTCTGCCAAATTGGCAACGTGTGTGAACCAGGAGGTTAAAGGGGCTGTCTCTCCACGTTGGGAGGTTGATAGTAAAGCAGATGGAAAGTCAAACCGGAGCACCAGGAGAGGGACTATTCGTTGAGTTTTAGAAACCTTTCGTATTCACAGTGTGTCCGTTCTCTAGGTTTCCCGTACATGTTATAACTGTAGTAATATTCCCTTCAACCTGGAGAGTTGGGACCCATGGAATGGGTGTCATGCATTATTGCTTTACAGGGTCTGCATTTGCTCACCAAATCTCACCAATCCTCTCAGTCCGAAGTGTCCAGCCTTATGCCACATCCAGCTGTCATTGTAGATAGGGTCATTCCAGGTTTCATCAGAGACTCTGAAGGAATTGTAAAGAATTTCCCAGTTTTTTTGTTTTGTTTTTGAAATTCCTTTTTAGAGTGGGTTTGAGCTGATTCTCGCTGCCATGTTTATGCCAGTCTAGACACACTTGATTCCCTTACGGAGACATATCAATACATAGGTTTTAAGATTTTACTAGTCAGATATATTCCTCTGTGGGAAATATGTGGTTTTGAGTCCCTTTCACTGAGGAAGGTGTAGGTCTTGTCTATTCCATAGTTGGTTTTTGGAACGGTACCTGTGCTTATATCAAACTCTGGTTTTATGCATCACCCCACCTCTCCTTCCCCCTTAAGCTGGCATAAGAGTGTTTTCTAAATGTGAGACACTGTTCTCTTTCCTAACTCAGTTCAAGTGTAGCCATGTTTACAGGATCTTCATAAGTGATATCTTATGATAAGTTTCTTTTTCTCTGTGACTTATTTCACTTAGAATCATCATACCTGAATCCAGCCATTTTGCTGCTACAGGTCTTATGACAATGATTTCATGGCTGAGGGATATTCCATCGTACGTAAATACCACAATTTTTTGAACCATTTTTATATTTCCTGGGATATTTAAGGTGTACCCAAGTTGAGGTCCTTGTAAGCAGTGCAGCCCTAAATTTTGGGGTGGCTCTGTCTTATTGATTTTCAGTTTTCCCAAGGTATATTCCCTAGACTGGAAGTGCCCTTGGCTCTGTAGCTCTGTTCTTTACTTGTTTTAGGGAACACAATGTACTCCTCCAGAGAGGCAGTTGGCAATTTACATCCCGCCCATCAGCATAACAAGGCTCCCTGTTCTCCAGGGCCTGTCTTGCCTTTCTGGATTTTACACATTTTTGTGGATGTCCCTTTTGACCGGTGGGAAGTGATACTTCTTTGTAGTGCAGATTTGCATTGCCCGCTTGCTTGCTTGGCCAAAAAGGGCGTATGCATTTTCTCCTGAATATATTCAGGAGAAAACGCATACGCCCTTTTTGGCCAAGTGCATCATTGTCGAAGTTGTGCCCCTCTTCCTGTGCTTTAAAGGCGATTCCAACGTACCTCTTGAAATCTGTTTCTTGCTATTCTGCCTCGTTTTCAAGTCTGCCTCGTTGCCTTCCCTCAACAGATTTTTGGACGATAGTTGTCCTTTATTACTCGGCCAGTTTGTGAATTGCTGTGCCCCTGAGCTCCATTTTTCAACTCGTTTTTGGTGAGCTGACCGCAAGTCCAAAATTTTGGTTCAGGTCCTATGCTGGTTCCCGGTGGGTGGCTGAGACTTTGGTTAATTCTTCTTCCTGCCGGGAAATTACAGTGATATGTGCCCGTCCAAATGTCTAACAGCTACTCTCTCATTGGTTCTCCCTCTTCCCTTTCATCCTCTGCCAAATTGGCAACCTGTGCGAACCAGGAGGTTAAAGGGGCTGTCTCTCCAAGTTGGGAGGTTGATAGTAAAGCAGCTGGAAAGTCAAACCGGAGCACCAGGAGAGGGACTATTCGTGGAGGTTTAGAAACCTTTCGTATTCACAGTGTGTCCGTTCTCTAGGTTTCCCGTACATGTTATAACTGTAGTAATATTCCCTTCAACCTGGAGAGTTGGGACCCATGGAATGGGTGCCAGGCATTTGTGCTTTAAAGGGTCTGCATTTGCTCAACCAATCTCACCAATCCTCTCAGTCCCAAGTGTCCAGCCTTATGCCACATCCAGCTGTCGTTGTAGATAGGGTCATTCCAGGTTTCATCAGAGACTCTGAAGGAATTGTAAAGAATTTCCCAGTTTTTTCGTTTTGTTTTTGAAATTCCTTTTTATAGTGGGTTTGAGCTGATTCTCGCTGCCATGTTTATGCCAGTCTAGACACACTTGATTCCCTTATGGAGACATATCAATACATAGGTTTTAAGATTCTTACTAGTCAGATATATTCCTCTGCGGGAAATATGGTGTTTTGAGTCCCTTTCACTGAGGAAGGTGTAGGTCTTCTCTATTCCATAGTTGGTTTTTGGAACGGTACCTGTGCTTATATCAAACTCTGGTTTTATGCATAACCCCACCTCTCCTTCCCCCTTAAGCGGACATAAGAGTGTTTTCTAAATGTGAGACACTGTTCTCTTTCCTAACTCAGTTCAAGTGTAGCCATGTTTACAGAATCTTCATAAGTGATATCTTATGATAAGTTTCTTTTTCTGTGTGACTTATTTCACTTACAATCATCGTACCTGAATCTACCCATTTTGCTGCTACTGGTCTTATGACATTGATTTCATGGCTGAGGGATATTCCATCGTACGTAAGTACCAAAATTTTTTGAACCATTTTTATATTTCCTGGGATATTTAAGGTGTACCCAAGTTGAGGTCCTTGTAAGCAGTGCAGCCCTAAATTTTGGGGTGGCTCTGTCTTATTGATTTTCAGTTTTCCCAAGGTATATTCCCTAGACTGGAAGTGCCATTGGCTCTGTAGCTCTGTTCTTTACTTGTTTTAGGGAACACAATGTACTCCTCCAGAGAGGCAGTTGGCAATTTACATCCCGCCCATCAGCATAACAAGGCTCGTCTTCTCCAGGGCCTGTCTTGCCTTTCTGGTTTTTACACATTTTTGTGGATGTCCCTTTTGACCGGTGGGAAGTGATACTTCTTTGTAGTGCAGATTTGCATTGCCCGCTTGCTTGCTTGGCCAAAAAGGGCGTATGCGTTTTCTCCTGAATATATTCAGGAGAAAACGCATACGCCCTTTTTGGCCAAGTGCATCATTGTCGAAGTTGTGCCCCTCTTCCTGTGCTTTAAAGGCGATTCCAACGTACCTCTTGAAATCTGTTTCCTGCTATTCTGCCTCGCTTTCAAGTCCGCCTCGTTGCCTTCCCTCAACAGATTTTTGGACGATAGTTGTCCTTTATTACTCGGCCAGTTTGTGAATTGCTGTGCCCCTGAGCTCCATTTTTCAACTCGTTTTTGGTGAGGTGACCGCATGTCCAAAATTTTGGTTCAGGACCTATACTGGTTCCCGGTGGGTGGCTGAGACTTTGGTTAATTCTTCTTCCTGCCGGGAAATTACAGTGATATGTGCCCGTCCAAATGCCTAACAGCTACTCTCTCATTGGTTCTCCCTCTTCCCTTTCATCCTCTGCCAAATTGGCAACCTGTGCGAACCAGGAGGTTAAAGGGGCTGTCTCTCCATGTTGGGAGGATGATAGTAAAGCAGGTGGAAAGTCAAACCGGAGCACCAGGAGAGGGACTATTCGTTGAGTTTTAGAAACCTTTCGTATTCACAGTGTGTCCGTTCTCTAGGTTTCCCGTACATGTTATAACTGTAGTAATATTCCCTTCAACCTGGAGAGTTGGGACCCATGGAATGTGTGCCAGGCATTTGTGCTTTAAAGGGTCTGCATTTGATCAACCAATCTCACCAATCCTCTCAGTACCAAGTGTCCAGCCTTATGCCACATCCAGCTGTCGTTGTAGATAGGGTCATTCCAGGTTTCATCAGAGACCCTGAAGGAATTGTAAAGAATTTCCCAGTTTTTTTGTTTTGTTTTTGAAATTCCTTTTTATAGTGGGTTTGAGCTGATTCTCGCTGCCATGTTTATGCCAGTCTAGACACACTTGATTCCCTTACGGAGACATATCAATACATAGGTTTAAGATTCTTTCTAGGCAGATATATTCCTCTGTGGGAAATATGGGGTTTTGAGTCCCTTTCACTGAGGAAGGTGTAGGTCTTCTCTATTCCATAGTTGGTTTTTGGAACGGTACCTGTGCTTATATCAAATTCTGGTTTTACGCATCACCCCACTTCTCCTTCCCCCGTAAGCAGGCATAAGATTGTTTTCTAAATGTGAGACACTGTTCTCTTTCCTAACTCAGTTCAAGTGTAGCCATGTTTACAGGATCTTCATAAGTGATATCTTATGATAAGTTTCTTTTTCTGTGTGACTTATTTCACTTAGAATCATCCTACCTGAATCCACCCATTTTGCTGCTACTGGTCTTATGACATTGATTTCATGGCTGAGGGATATTCCATCGCACGTAAGTACCACAATTTTTGGAACCATTTTTATATTTCCTGGGATATTTAAGGTGTACCCAATTTAGGTCCTTGTAAGCAGTGCAGCCCTAAGTTTTGGGGTGGCTCTGTCTTATTGATTTTCAGTTTTCCCAAGGTATATTCCCTAGACTGGAAGTGCCCTTGGCTCTGTAGCTCTGTTCTTTACTTGTTTTAGGGAACACAATGCACTCCTCCAGAGAGGCAGTTGGCAATTTACATCCCACCCATCAGCATAACAAGGCTCCCTGTTCTCCAGGGCCTGTCTTGCCTTTCTGGTTTTTACACATTTTGTGGATGTCCCTTTTGACCGGTGGGAAGTGATACTTCTTTGTAGTGCAGATTTGCATTGCCCGCTTGCTTGCTTGGCCAAAAAGGGTGTATGCGTTTTCTCCTGAATATATTCAGGAGAAAACGCATACACCCTTTTTGGCCAAGTGCATCATTGTCGAAGCTGTGCCACTCTTCCTGTGCTTTAAAGGCGATTTCAACGTACCTCTTGAAATCTGTTTCCTGCTATTCTGCCTCGCTTTCAAGTCCGCCTCGTTGCCTTGCCTCCACATATTTTTGGACGATAGTTGTCCTTTATTACTTAGCCAGTTTGTGAATTGCTGTGCCCCTGAGCTCCATTTTTCAACTCGTTTTTGTTGAGCTGACCGCAAGTCCAGAATTTTGGTTCAGGACCTATACTGGTTCCCGGTGGGTGGCTGAGACGTTGGTTAATTCTTCTTCCTGCCGGGAAATTACAGTGATATGTGCCCGTCCAAATGTCTAACAGCTACTCTCTCATTGGTTCTCCCTCTTCCCTTTCATCCTCTGCCAAATTGGCAACCTGTGCGAACCAGGAGGTTAAAGGGGCTGTCTCTCCAAGTTGGGAGGTTGATAGTAAAGCAGCTGGAAAGTCAAACCGGAGCACCAAGAGAGGGACTATTCGTGGAGGTTTAGAAACCTTTCGTATTCACAGTGTGTCCGTTCTCTAGGTTTCCCGTACATGTTATAACTGTAGTAATATTCCCTTCAACCTGGAGAGTTGGGACCCATGGAATGGGTGCCAGGCATTTGTGCTTTAAAGGGTCTGCATTTGCTCAACCAATCTCACCAATCCTCTCAGTCCCAAGTCTCCAGCCTTATGCCACATCCAGCTGTCGTTGTAGATAGGGTCATTCCAGGTTTCATCAGAGACTCTGAAGGAATTGTAAAGAATTTCCCAGTTTTTTCGTTTTGTTTTTGAAATTCCTTTTTATAGTGGGTTTGAGCTGATTCTCGCTGCCATGTTTATGCCAGTCTAGACACACTTGATTCCCTTATGGAGACATATCAATACATAGGTTTTAAGATTCTTACTAGTCAGATATATTCCTCTGTGGGAAATATGGTGTTTTGAGTCCCTTTCACTGAGGAAGGTGTAGGTCTTGTCTATTCCATAGTTGGTATTTGGAACGGTACCTGTGCTTATATCAAACTCTGGTTTTATGCATAACCCCACCTCTCCTTCCCCCTTAAGCGGACATAAGAGTGTTTTCTAAATGTGAGACACTGTTCTCTTTCCTAACTCAGTTCAAGTGTAGCCATGTTTACAGAATCTTCATAAGTGATATCTTATGATAAGTTTCTTTTTCTGTGTGACTTATTTCACTTACAATCATCGTACCTGAATCTACCCATTTTGCTGCTACTGGTCTTATGACATTGATTTCATGGCGGAGGGATATTCCATCGTACGTAAGTACCAAAATTTTTTGAACCATTTTTATAATTCCTGGGATATTTAAGGTGTACCCAAGTTGAGGTCCTTGTAAGCAGTGCAGCCCTAAATTTTGGGGTGGCTCTGTCTTATTGATTTTCAGTTTTCCCAAGGTATATTCCCTAGACTGGAAGTGCCATTGGCTCTGTAGCTCTGTTCTTTACTTGTTTTAGGGAACACAATGTACTCCTCCAGAGAGGCAGTTGGCAATTTACATGCCGCCCATCAGCATAACAAGGCTCCCTGTTCTCCAGGGCCTGTCTTGCCTTTCTGGTTTTTACACATTTTGTGGATGTCCCTTTAGACCGGTGGGAACTGATACTTCTTTGTAGTGCAGATTTGCATTGCCTGCTTGCTTGCTTGGCCAAAAAGGGCGTATGCGTTTTCTCCTGAATATATTCAGGAGAAAACGCATACGCCCTTTTTGGCCAAGTGCATCATTGTCGAAGTTGTGCCCCTCTTCCTGTGCTTTAAAGGCGATTCCAACGTACCTCTTGAAATGTGTTTCCTGCTATTCTGCCTCGCTTTCAAGTCCGCCTCGTTGCCTTCCCTCAACAGATTTTTGGACGACAGTTGTCCTTTATTACTCGGCCAGTTTGTGAATTGCTGTGCCCCTGAGCTCCATTTTTCAACTCGTTTTTGGTGAGCCGACCGCAAGTCCAAAATTTTGGTTCGGGACCTCTACTGGTTCCCAGTGGTTGGGTGAGACTTTGGTTAATTCTTCTTCCTGCCGGGAAATTAGAGTGATATGTGCCCTTACAAATGCCTAACAGCTACTCTCTCATTGGTTCTCCCTCTTCCCTTTCATCCTCTGCCAAATTGGCAACCTGTGCGAACCAGGAGGTTAAAGGGGCTGTCTCTCCAAGTTGGGAGGTTGATAGTAAAGCAGGTGGAAAGTCAAGACGGAGCACCAGGAGTGGGACTATTCGTTGAGTTTTAGAAACCTTTCGTATTCACAGTGTGTCCGTTCTCTAGGTTTCCTGAACATGTTATAGCTGTAGTAATATTCCCTTCAACCTGGAGAGTTGGGACCCATGGAATTGGTGCCATGCATTATTGCTTTAAAGTGTCTGCATTTGCTCACCCAATCTCACCAATCCTCTCAGTCCCAAGTGTCCAGCCTTATGCCACATCCAGCTGTCGTTGTAGATAGGGTCATTCCAGGTTTCATCAGAGACCCTGAAATAATTGTAAAGAATTTCCCAGTTTTTTTCTTTTGTTTTTGACATTCCTTTTTATGGTGGGTTTGAGCTGATTCTCGCTGCCATGTTTATGCCAGTCTAGACACACTTGATTCCCTTACGGAGACATATCAATACATAGGTTTTAAGATTCTTACTAGTCAGATATATTCCTCTGCGGGAAATATGGGGTTTAGAGTCCCTTTCACTGAGGAAGGTGTAGGTCTTGTCTATTCCATAGTTGGTTTTTGGAATGGTTCCTGTTCTTATATCAAACTCTGGTTTTATGCATCACCCCACCTCTCCTTCCACCTTAAGCAGGCATCAGAGTGTTTTCTAAATGTGAGACACTGTTCTGTTTCCTAACTCAGTTCAAGTGTAGCCATGTTTACAGGATCTTCATAAGTGATATCTTATGATAAGTTTCTTTTTCTCTGTGACTTATTTCACTTAGAATCATCGTACCTGAATCCACCCATTTTGCTGCTACTGGTCTTATGACATTGATTTCATGGCTGAGGGATATTCCATCGTACGTAAGTACCACAATTTTTTGAACCATTTTTATATTTCCTGGGATATTTAAGGTGTACCCAAGTTGAGGTCCTTGTAAGCAGTGCAGCCCTAAATTTTGGGGTGGCTCTGTCTTATTAATTTTCAGTTTTCCCAAGGTATATTCCCTAGACTGGAAGTGCCCTTGGCTCTGTAGCTCTCTTCTTTACTTGTTTTAGGGAACACAATGTACTCCTCCAGAGAGGCAGTTGTCAATTTACATCCCGCCCATCAGCATAACAAGGCTCCCTGTTCTCCAGGGCCTGTCTTGCCTTTCTGGTTTTTACACATTTTGTGGATGTCCCTTTTGACCGGTGGGATGTGATACTTCTTTGTAGTGCAGATTTGAATTGCCCGCTTGCTTGCTTGGCCAAAAAGGGCGTATGCGTTTTCTCCTGAATATATTCAGGAGAACACGCATACGCCCTTTTTGGCCAAGTGCATCATTGTCGAAGTTGTGCCCATCTTCCTGTGCTTTAAAGGCGATTCCAACGTACCTCTTGAAATCTGTTTCCTGCTATTCTGCCACGCTTTCAAGTCTGCCTCGTTGCCTTCCCTCAACAGATTTTTGGACGATAGTTGTCCTTTATTACTCGGCCAGTTTGTGAATTGCTGTGCCCCTGAGCTCCATTTTTCAACTCGTTTTTGGTGAGCTGACCGCAAGTCCAAAATTTTGGTTCAGGACCTATGCTGGTTCCCGATGGGTGGCTGAGACTTTGGTTAATTCTTCTTCCTGCCGGGAAATTACAGTGATATGTGCCCGTCCAAATGCCTAACAGCTACTCTCTCATTGTCTCTCCCTCTTCCCTTTCATCCTCTGCCAAATTGGCAACCTGTGCGAACCAGGAGGTTAAAGGGGCTGTCTCTCCAAGTTGGGAGGTTGATAGTAAAGCAGATGGAAAGTCAAACCGGAGCACCAGGAGAGGGACTATTCGTTGAGTTTTAGAAACCTTTCGTATTCACAGTGTGTCCGTTCTCTAGGTTTCCCGTACATGTTATATCTGTAGTAATATTCCCTTCAACCTGGAGAGTTGGGACCCATGGAATGGGTGCCAGGCATTTGTGCTTTAAAGGGTCTGCATTTGCTCACCCAATCTCACCAATCCTCTCAGTCCCAAGTGTCCAGCCTTATGCCTCATCCAGCTGTCATTGTACATAGGGTCATTCCAGGTTTCATCAGTGACCATGAAGGAATTGTAAAGAATTTCCCAGTTTTTCTGTTTTGTTTTTGAAATTCCTTTTTATAGTGGGTTTGAGCTGATTCTCGCTGCCATGTTTATGCCAGTCTAGACACACTTGATTCCCTTACGTAGACATATCAATACATTGGTTTTAAGATTCTTACTAGTCAGATATATTCCTCTGTGGGAAATATGGGGTTTTGAGTCCCTTTCACTGAGGAAGGTGTAGGTCTTGTCTATTCCATAGTTGGTTTTTGGAACGGTACCTGTGCTTATATCAAACTCTGGTTTTATGCATCACCCCACCTCTCCTTCCCCCTTAAGCAGGCATAAGAGTGTTTTCTAAATGTGAGACACTGTTCTCTTTCCTAACTCAGTTCAAGTGTAGCCATGTTTACAGGATCTTCATAAGTGATATCTTATGATAACTTTCTTTTTCTGTGTGACTTATTTCACTTAGAACCATCGTACCTGAATCAACCCATTTTGCTGCTACTGGTCTTATGACATTGATTTCATGGCTGAGGGATATTCCATCGTACGTAAGTACCAAAATTTTTTGAACCATTTTTATATTTCCTGGGATATTAAGGTGTACCCAAGTTGAGGTCCTTGTAAGCAGTGCAGCCCTAAATTTTGGGGTGGCTCTGTCTTATTGATTTTCAGTTTTCCCAAGGTATATTCCCTAGACTAGAAGTGCCCTAGGCTATGTAGCTCTGTTGTTTACTTGTTTTAGGGAACACAATGCACTCCTCCAGAGAGGCAGTTGGCAATTTACATCCCGCCCATCAGCATAACAAGGCTCCCTGTTCTCCAGGACCTGTCTTGCCTTTCTGGTTTTTACACATTTTGTGGATGTCCGTTTTAACCGGTGGGAAGTGATACTTCTTTGTAGTGCAGATTTGCATTGCCCGCTTGGTTGCTTGGCCAAAAAGGGCGTATGCGTTTTCTCCTGAATATATTCAGGAGAAAAAGCATACGCCCTTTTTGGCCAAGTGCATCATTGTCGAAGTTGTGCCACTCTTCCTGTGATTTAAAGGCGATTCCAACGTACCTCTTGAAATCTGTTTCCTGTTATTCTGCCTCGCTTTCAAGTCCGCCTCGTTGCCTTCCCTCAACAGATTTTTGGACGATAGTTGTCCTTTATTACTCAGCCAGTTTGTGAATTGTTGTGCCCCTAGCTCCATTCTTCAACTCGTTTTTGGTGAGCTGACCGCAAGTCCAAAATTTTGGTTCAGGACCTATACTGGTTCCCGGTGGATGGCTGAGACTTTGGTTAATTCTTCTTCCTGCCGGGAAATTAGAGTGATATGTGCCCGTCCAAATGCCTAACAGCTACTCTCTCATTGGTTCTCCCTCTTCCCTTTCATCCTCTGCCAAACTGGCAACCTGTGCGAACCAGGAGGTTAAAGGGTCTGTATCTCCAAGTTGGGAGGTTGATAGTAAAGCAGATGGAAAGTCAAACCGGAGCACCAGGAGAGGGACTATTCGTTGAGTTTTAGAAACCTTTCGTATTCACTGTGTGTCCGTTCTCTAGGTTTCCCGTACATGTTATAGCTGTAGTAATATTCCCTTTAACCTGGAGAGTTGGGAACCATGGAATGGGTGCCAGGCATTTGTGCTTTAAAGGGTCTGCATTTGCTCACCCAATCTCACCAATCCTCTCAGTCCCAAGTGTCCAGCCTTATGCCTCATCCAGCTGTCATTGTACATAGGGTCATTCCAGGTTTCATCAGTGACCCTGAAGGAATTGTAAAGATTTTCCCAGTTTTTTTGTTTTGTTTTTGAAATTCCTTTTTATAGTGGGTTTGAGCTGATTTTCGCTGCCATGTTTATGCCAGTCTAGACACACTTGATTCCCTTACGGAGACATATCAATACATAGGTTTTAAGATTCTTACTAGTCAGATATATTCCTCTGCGGGAAATATGGGGTTTTGAGTCCCTTTCACTGAGGAAGGTGTAGGTCTTGTCTATTCCATAGTTGGTTTTTGGAACGGTACCTGTGCTTGTATCAAACTCTGGTTTTATGCATCACCCCACCTCTCCTTCCCCCTTAAGCAGGCATAAGAGTGTTTTCTAAATGTGAGACACTGTTCTCTTTCCTAACTCAGTTCAAGTGTAGCCATGTTTACAGGATCTTCATAAGTGATATCTTATGATAAGTTTCTTTTCCTGTGTGACTTATTTCACTTAGAATCATCGTACCTGAATCAACCCATTTTGCTGCTACTGGTCTTATTACATTGATTTCATGGCTGAGGGATATTCCATCGTACGTAAGTACCACAATTTTTTGAACCATTTTTATATTTCCTGGAATATTTAAGGTGTAGCCAAGTTGAGGTCCTTGTAAGCAGTGCAGCCCTAAATTTTGGGGTGGCTCTGTCTTATTGATTTTCAGTTTTCCCAAGGTATATTCCCTAGACTAGAAGTGCCCTAGGCTATGTAGCACTGTTCTTTACTTGTTTTAGGGAACACAATGCACTCCTCCAGAGAGGCAGTTGGCAATTTACATCCCGCCCATCAGCATAACAAGGCTCCCTGTTCTTCAGGACCTGTCTTGCCTTTCTGGTTTTTACACAATTTGTGGATGTCCCTTTTAACCGGTGGGAAGTGATACTTCTTTGTAGTGCAGATTTGCATTGCCCGCTTGCTTGCTTGGCTAAAGAAGGCGTATGCGTTTTCTCCTGAATATATTCAGGAGAAAAAGCATACGCCCTTTTTGGCCAAGTGCATCATTGTCGAAGTTGTACCCCTCTTCCTGTGCTTTAAAGGCGATTCCAAAGTACCTCTTGAAATCTGTTTCCTGTTATTCTGCCTCGCTTTCAAGTCCGCCTCGTTGCCTTCCCTCAACAGATTTTTGGACGATAGTTGTCCTTTATTACTCGGCCAGTTTGTGAATTGTTGTGCCCCTGAGCTCCATTCTTCAACTCGTTTTTGGTGAGCTGACCGCAAGTCTTAAATTTGGTTCAGGACCTATACTGGTTCCCGGTGGATGGCTGAGACTTTGGTTAATTCTTCATCCTGCCGGGAAATTAGAGTGATTTGTGCCCGTCCAAATGCCTAACAGCTACTCTCTTATTGGTTCTCCCTCTTCCCTTTCATCCTCTGCCAAATTGGCAACCTGTGCGAACCAGGAGGTTAAAGGGTCTGTCTCTCCAAGTTGGGAGGTTGATAGTAAAGCAGATGGAAAGTCAAACCGGAGCACCAGGAGAGGGACTATTCGTTGAGTTTTAGAAACCTTTCATATTCACTGTGTGTCCGTTCTCTAGGTTTACCATACATGTTATAGCTGTAGTAATATTCCCTTTAACCTGGAGAGTTGGGACCCATGGAATGGGTGCCAGGGATTTGTGCTTTAAATGGTATGCATTTGCTCACCCAATCTCACCAATCCTCTCAGTCCCAAGTGTGCAGCCTTATGCCACATCCTGCTGTCGTTGTACATATGGTCATTCCAGGTTTCATCAGAGACCCTGAAGGAATTGTAAAGAATTTCCCAGTTTTTTTGTTTTGTTTTTGAAATTCCTTTTTATAGTGGGTTTGAGCTGATTCTCGCTGCCATGTTTATGCCAGTCTAGACACACTTGATTCCCTTACGGAGACATGTCAATACATAGGTTTTAAGATTTGTACAAGTCAGATATATTCCTCTGCGGGAAATATGGGGTTTTGATTCCCATTCACTGAGGAAGGTGTAGGTCTTGTCTATTCCATAGTTGGTTTTTGGAACGGTACCTGTGCTTATATCAAACTCTGGTTTTATGCATCACCCTACCTCTCCTTCCCCCTTAAGCAGGCATAAGAGTGTTTTCTAAATGTGAGACACTGTTCTCTTTCCTAACTCAGTTCAAGTGTAGCCATGTTTACAGGATCTTCATAAGTGATATCTTATGATAAGTTTCTTTTTCTGTGTGACTTATTTCACTTAGAATCATCGTACCTGAATCCACCCATTTTGCTGCTACTTGTCTTATGACATTGATTTCATGGCTGAGGGACATTCCATCGTATGTAAGTACCACAATTTTTTGAACCATTTTTATATTTCCTGGGATATTTAAGGTGTACCCAAGTTGAGGTCCTTGTAAGCAGTGCAGCCCTAAATTTTGGGGTGGCTCTGTCTTATTGATTTTCAGTTTTCCCAAGGTATATTCCCTAGACTGGAAGTGCCCTTGGCTCTGTAGCTCTGTTGTTTACTTGTTTTAAGGAACACAATGCACTCCTCCAGAGAGGCAGTTGTCAAGTTACATCCCGCCCATCAGCATAACAAGGCTCCCTGTTCTCCAGGGCCTGTCTTGCCTTTCTGGTTTTTACACATTTTGTGGATGTCCCTTTTGACTGGTGGGAAGTGATACTTCTTTGTAGTGCAGATTTGCATTGCCCGCTTGCTTGCTTGGCCAAAAAGGGCGAATGCATTTTCTCTTGAATATATTCAGGAGAAAACGCATACGCCCTTTTTGGCCAAGTGCATCATTGTCGAAGTTGTGCCCCTCTTCCTGTGCTTTAAAGGCGATTCCAACGTACCTCTTGACATCAGTTTCCTGCTATTCTGCCTCGCTTTCAAGTCCGCCTCGTTGCCTTCCCTCAACAGATTTTTGGACGATATTTGTCCTTTATTACTTGGCCAGTTTGTGAATTGCTGTGCCCCTGAGCTCCATTTTTCAACTCGTTTTTTGTGAGCTGACCGCATGTCCAAAATTTTGGTTCAGGACCTATGCTTGTTCCCGGTGGGTGGTTGGGACTTTGGTTAATTCTTCTTCCTGCCGGGAAATTAAAGTGATATGTGCCCGTCCAAATGCCTAACAGCTACTCTCTCATTGGTTCTCCCTCTTCCCTTTCATCCTCTGCCAAATTGGCAACCTGTGCGAACCAGGAGGTTAAAGGGGCTGTCTCTCCAAGTTGGGAGGTTGATAGTAAAGCAGATGGAAAGTCAAACCCGAGCACCAGGAGAGGGACTATTCGTTGAGTTTTAGAAACCTTTCGTATTCACAGTGTGTCCGTTCTCTAGGTTTCCCGTACATGTTATAGCTGTAGTAATATTCCCTTTAACCTGGAGAGTTGGGAACCATGGAATGGGTGCCAGGCATTTGTGCTTTAAAGGGTCTGCATTTGCTCACCCAATCTCACCAATCCTCTCAGTCCCAAGTGTCCACCCTTATGCCTCATCCAGCTCTCATTGTACATAGGGTCATTCCAGGTTTCATCAGTGACCCTGAAGGAATTGTAAAGAATTTCCCAGTTTTTTTGTTTTGTTTTTGAAATTCCTTTTTATAGTGGGTTTGAGCTGATTCTCGCTGCCATGTTTATGCCAGTCTAGACACACTTGATTCCCTTACAGAGACATATCAATACATAGGTTTTAATATTCTCACTAGTCAGATATATTCCTCTGCGGGAAATATGGGGTTTTGAGTCCCTTTCACTGAGGAAGGTGTAGGTCTTGTCTATTCCATAGTTGGTTTTTGGAACGGTACCTGTGCTTATATCAAACTCTGGTTTTATGCATCACCCCACCTCTCCTTCCCCCTTAAGCAGGCATAAGAGTGTTTTCTAAATGTGAGACACTGTTCTCTTTCCTAACTCAGTTCAAGTGTAGCCATGTTTACAGGATCTTCATAAGTGATATCTTATGATAAGTTTCTTTTTCTGTGTGACTTATTTCACTTAGAATCATCCTACCTGAATCCACCCATTTTGCTGCTACTTGTCTTATGACATTGATTTCATGGCTGAGGGATATTCCATCGTATTAAGTACCACAATTTTTTGAACCATTTTTATATTTCCTGGGATATTTAAGGTGTACCCAAGTTGAGGTCCTTGTAAGCAGTGCAGCCCTAAATTTTGGGGTGGCTCTGTCTTATTGATTTTCAGTTTTCGCAAGGTATATTCCCTAGACTGGAAGTGCCCTTGGCTCTGTACCTCTGTTGTTTATTTGTTTTAGGGAACACAATGCACTCCTCCAGAGAGGTAGTTGTCAAGTTACATCCCGCCCATCAGCATAACAAGGCTCCCTGTTCTCCAGGGCCTGTCTTGCCTTTCTGGTTTTTACACATTTTGTGGATGTCCCTTTTGACCGGTGGGAAGTGATACTTCTTTGTAGTGCAGATTTGCATTGCCCGCTTGCTTGCTTGGCCAAAAAGGGGGTATGCGTTTTCTCCTGAATATATTCAGGAGAAAACGCATACGCCCTTTTTGGCCAAGTGCATCATTGTCGAAGTTGTGCCCCTCTTCCTGTGCTTTAAAGGCGATTCCAACGTACCTCTTGAAATCAGTTTCCTGCTATTCTGCCTCGTTTTCAAGTCCGCCTCGTTGCCTTCCCTCAACAGATTTTTGGACGATAGTTGTCCTTTATTACTTGGCCAGTTTGTGAATTGCTGTGCCCCTGAGCTCCATTTTTCAACTCGTTTTTTGTGAGCTGACCGCATGTCCAAAATTTTGGTTCAGGACCTATGCTGGTTCCCGGTGGGTGGCTGAGACTTTGGTTAACTCTTCTTCCTGCCGGGAAATTAAAGTGATATGTGCCCTTCCAAATGCCTAACAGCTACTCTCTCATTGGTTCTCCCTCTTCCGTTTCATCCTCTGCCAAATTGGCAACCTGTGCGAACCAGGAGGTTAAAGGGGCTTTCTCTCCAAGGTGGGAGGTTGATAGTAAAGCAGATGGAAAGTCAAACCCGAGCACCAGGAGAGGGACTATTCGTTGAGTTTTAGAAACCTTTCGTATTCACAGTGTGTCCGTTCTCTAGGTTTCCCGTACATGTTATAGCTGTAGTCATATTCCCTTTAACCTGGAGAGTTGGGACACATGGAATGGGTGCCATGCATTATTGCTTTAAAGAGTCTGCATTTGCTCACCCAATCTCACCTATCCTCTCAGTCCCAAGTGTCCAGCCTTATGCCTCATCCTGCTGTCATTGTACATAGGGTCATTCCAGGTTTCATCAGTGACCCTGAAGGAATTGTAAAGAATTTCCCAGTTTTTCTGTTTTGTTTTTGAAATTCCTTTTAATAGTGGGTTTGAGTTGATTCTCGCTGCCATGTTTATGCCAGTCTAGACACACTTGATTCCCTTACGGAGACATATCAATACATAGGTTTTAACATTCTTACTAGTCAGATATATTCCTCTGCGGGAAATATGGGGTTTTGAGTCCCTTTCACTGAGGAAGGTGTAGGTCTTGTCTATTCCATAGTTGGTTTTTGGAACGGTACCTGTGCTTATATAAAACTCTGGTTTTATGCATCACCCCACCTCTCCTTCCCCCTTAAGCAGGCATAAGAGTGTTTTCTAAATGTGAGACACTGTTCTCTTTCCTAACTCAGTTCAAGTGTAGCCATGTTTACAGATCTTCATAAGTGATATCTTATGATAAGTTTCTTTTTCTGTGTGACTTATTTCACTTAGAATCATCGTACCTGAATCCACCCATTTTGCTGCTACTGGTCTTATGACATTGATTTCATGGCTGAGGGATATTCCATCGTACGTAAGTACCACAATTTTTTGAACCATTTTTATATTTCCTGGGATATTTAAGGTGTACCCAAGTTGAGGTCCTTGTAAGCAGTGCAGCCCTAAATTTTGGGGTGGCTCTGTCTTATTGATTTTCAGTTTTCCCAAGGTATATTCCCTAGACTGGAAGTGCCCTTGCCTCTGTAGCTCTGTTGTTTACTTGTTTTATGGAACACAATGCACTCCTCCAGAGAGGCAGTTGGCAATTTACATCCCGCCCATCAGCATAACAAGGCTCCCAGTTCTCCAGGGCATGTCTTGCCTTTCTGGTTTTTACACATTTTGTGGATGTCCCTTTTGACCGGTGGGAAGTGACACTTCTTAGTAGTGCAGATTTGCATTGCCCGCTAGCTTGCTTGGCCAAAAAGGGCGTAGGCGTTTTCTCCTGAATATATTCAGGAGAAAACGCCTACGCCCTTTTTGGCCAAGTGCATCATTGTCGAAGTTGTGCCCCTCTTCCTGTGCTTTAAAGGTGATTCCAACGTACCTCTTGAACTCTGTTTCCTGCTATTCTGCCTCGCTTTCAATTCCGCCTCGTTGCCTTCCCCTAACAGATTTTTGGACGATAGTTCTCCTTTATTGATCTGCCAGTTTGTGAATTGCTGTGCCCTTGAGCTCCATTTTTCAATTCGTTTTTTGTGAGCTGACCGCAAGTCCAAAATTTTGGTTCAGGACCTATATTGGTTCCCAGTGGGTGACTGAGACTTTGGTTAATTCTTCTTCCTGCCGGGAAATTACACTGATATATGCCCGTCCAAATGCCTAACAGCTACTCTCTCATTGGTTCTCCCTCTTCCGTTTCATCCTCTGCCAAATTGGCAACCTGTGCGAACCAGGAGGTTAAAGGGGCTTTCTCTCCAAGATGGGAGGTTGATAGTAAAGCAGATGGAAAGTCAAACATGAGCACCAGGAGAGGGACTATTCGTTGAGTTTTAGAAACCTTTCGTATTCACAGTGTGTCCGTTCTCTAGGTTTCCCGTACATGTTATAGCTGTAGTAATATTCCCTTTAACCTGGAGAGTTGGGACCCATGGAATGGGTGCCATGCATTATTGCTTTAAAGAGTCTGCATTTGCTCACCCAATCTCACCTATCCTCTCAGTCCCAAGTGTCCAGCCTTATGCCTCATCCTGCTGTCATTGTACATAGGGTCATTCCAGGTTTCATCAGTGACCCTGAAGGAATTGTAAAGAATTTCCCAGTTTTTCTGTTTTGTTTTTGAAATTCCTTTTAATAGTGGGTTTGAGTTGATTCTCGCTGCCATGTTTATGCCAGTCTAGACACACTTGATTCCCTTACGGAGACATATCAATACATAGGTTTTAACATTCTTACTAGTCAGATATATTCCTCTGCGGGAAATATGGGGTTTTGAGTCCCTTTCACTGAGGAAGGTGTAGGTCTTGTCTATTCCATAGTTGGTTTTTGGAACGGTACCTGTGCTTATATAAAACTCTGGTTTTATGCATCACCCCACCTCTCCTTCCCCCTTAAGCAGGCATAAGAGTGTTTTCTAAATGTGAGACACTGTTCTCTTTCCTAACTCAGTTCAAGTGTAGCCATGTTTACAGGATCTTCATAAGTGATATCTTATGATAAGTTTCTTTTTCTGTGTGACTTATTTCACTTAGAATCATCGTACCTGAATCCACCCATTTTGCTGCTACTGGTCTTATGACATTGATTTCATGGCTGAGGGATATTCCATCGTACGTAAGTACCACAATTTTTTGAACCATTTTTATATTTCCTGGGATATTTAAGGTGTACCCAAGTTGAGGTCCTTGTAAGCAGTGCAGCCCTAAATTTTGGGGTGGCTCTGTCTTATTGATTTTCAGTTTTCCCAAGGTATATTCCCTAGACTGGAAGTGCCCTTGCCTCTGTAGCTCTGTTGTTTACTTGTTTTATGGAACACAATGCACTCCTCCAGAGAGGCAGTTGGCAATTTACATCCCGCCCATCAGCATAACAAGGCTCCCAGTTCTCCAGGGCCTGTCTTGCCTTTCTGGTTTTTACACATTTTGTGGATGTCCCTTTTGACCGGTGGGAAGTGACACTTCTTAGTAGTGCAGATTTGCATTGCCCGCTTGCTTGCTTGGCCAAAAAGGGCGTAGGCGTTTTCTCCTGAATATATTCAGGAGAAAACGCCTACGCCCTTTTTGGCCAAGTGCATCATTGTCGAAGTTGTGCCCCTCTTCCTGTGCTTTAAAGGTGATTCCAACGTACCTCTTGAACTCTGTTTCCTGCTATTCTGCCTCGCTTTCAATTCCGCCTCGTTGCCTTCCCCTAACAGATTTTTGGACGATAGTTCTCCTTTATTGATCTGCCAGTTTGTGAATTGCTGTGCCCTTGAGCTCCATTTTTCAATTCGTTTTTTGTGAGCTGACCGCAAGTCCAAAATTTTGGTTCAGGACCTATATTGGTTCCCAGTGGGTGGCTGAGACTTTGGTTAATTCTTCTTCCTGCCGGGAAATTACAGTGATATATGCCCGTCCAAATGCCTAACAACTACTCTCCCATTGGTTCTCCCTCTTCCCTTCCATCCTCTGCCAAATTGGAAACCTGTGCGAACCAGGAGGTTAAAGGGGCTGTCTCTCCAAGTTGGGAGGTTGGTAGTAAAGCAGATGGAAAGTCAAACCGGAGCACCAGGAGAGGGACTATTCGTTGAGTTTTAGAAACCTTTCGTATTCACAGTGTGTCCGTTCTCTAGGTTTCCCGTACATGTTATAGCTGTAGTAATATTCCCTTCAACCTGGAGAGTTGGGACCCATGGAATGGGTGCCATGCATTATTGTTTTAAAGGGTCTGCATTTGCTCACCCAATCTCACCAATCGTCTCAGTCCCATGTGTCCCTCCTTATGCCACATCCAGCTGTCATTGTAGATAGGATCATTCCAGGGTTCATCAGAGACCCTGAAGGAATTGTAAAGAATTTCCCAGTTTTTTTGTTTTGTTTTTGAAATTCCTTTTTATAGTGGGTATGAGCTGATTCTCGCTGCCATGTTTATGCCAGTCTAGACACACTTGATTCCCTTACGGAGACATATCAATACATAGGTTTTAAGATTCTTACTAGTCAGATATATTCCTCTGCAGGTAATATGGGGTTTTGAGTCCCTTTCACTGAGGAAGGTGTAGGTCTTGTCTATTCCATAGTTGGTTTTTGGAACGGTACCTGTGCTTATATCAAACTCTGGTTTTATGCATCACCCCACCTCTCCTTCCCCCTTAAGCAGGCATAAGAGTGTTTTCTAAATGTGAGACACTGTTCTCTTTCCTAAATCAGTTCAAGTGTAGCCATGCTTACAGGATCTTCATAAGTGATATCTTATGATAAGTTTCTTTTCCTGTGTGACTTATTTCACTTAGAATCATCGTACCTGAATCAACCCATTTTGCTGCTACTGGTCTTATTACATTGATTTCATGGCTGAGGGATATTCCATCGTACGTAAGTACCACAATTTTTTGAACCATTTTTATATTTCCTGGAATATTTAAGGTGTAGCCAAGTTGAGGTCCTTGTAAGCAGTGCAGCCCTAAATTTTGGGGTGGCTCTGTCTTATTGATTTTCAGTTTTCCCAAGGTATATTCCCTAGACTAGAAGTGCCCTAGGCTATGTAGCTCTGTTCTTTACTTGTTTTAGGGAACACAATGCACTCCTCCAGAGAGGCAGTTGGCAATTTACATCCCGCCCATCAGCATAACAAGGCTCCCTGTTCTCCAGGACCTGTCTTGCCTTTCTGGTTTTTACACAATTTGTGGATGTCCCTTTTAACCGGTGGGAAGTGATACTTCTTTGTAGTGCAGATTTGCATTGCCCGCTTGCTTGCTTGGCTAAAGAAGGCGTATGCGTTTTCTCCTGAATATATTCAGGAGAAAAAGCATACGCCCTTTTTGGCCAAGTGCATCATTGTCGAAGTTGTACCCCTCTTCCTGTGCTTTAAAGGCGATTCCAAAGTACCTCTTGAAATCTGTTTCCTGTTATTCTGCCTCGCTTTCAAGTCCGCCTCGTTGCCTTCCCTCAACAGATTTTTGGACGATAGTTGTCCTTTATTACTCGGCCAGTTTGTGAATTGTTGTGCCCCTGAGCTCCATTCTTCAACTCGTTTTTGGTGAGCTGACCGCAAGTCTTAAATTTGGTTCAGGACCTATACTGGTTCCCGGTGGATGGCTGAGACTTTGGTTAATTCTTCATCCTGCCGGGAAATTAGAGTGATTTGTGCCCGTCCAAATGCCTAACAGCTACTCTCTTATTGGTTCTCCCTCTTCCCTTTCATCCTCTGCCAAATTGGCAACCTGTGCGAACCAGGAGGTTAAAGGGTCTGTCTCTCCAAGTTGGGAGGTTGACAGTAAAGCAGATGGAAAGTCAAACTGGAGCACCAGGAGAGGGACTATTCGTTGAGTTTTAGAAACCTTTCATATTCACTGTGTGTCCGTTCTCTAGGTTTACCATACATGTTATAGCTGTAGTAATATTCCCTTTAACCTGGAGAGTTGGGACCCATGGAATGGGTGCCAGGGATTTGTGCTTTAAATGGTATGCATTTGCTCACCCAATCTCACCAATCCTCTCAGTCCCAAGTGTGCAGCCTTATGCCACATCCTGCTGTCGTTGTACATATGGTCATTCCAGGTTTCATCAGAGACCCTGAAGGAATTGTAAAGAATTTCCCAGTTTTTTTGTTTTGTTTTTGAAATTCCTTTTTATAGTGGGTTTGAGCTGATTCTCGCTGCCATGTTTATGCCAGTCTAGACACACTTGATTCCCTTACGGAGACATGTCAATACATAGGTTTTAAGATTTGTACAAGTCAGATATATTCCTCTGCGGGAAATATGGGGTTTTGATTCCCATTCACTGAGGAAGGTGTAGGTCTTGTCTATTCCATAGTTGGTTTTTGGAACGGTACCTGTGCTTATATCAAACTCTGGTTTTATGCATCACCCTACCTCTCCTTCCCCCTTAAGCAGGCATAAGAGTGTTTTCTAAATGTGAGACACTGTTCTCTTTCCTAACTCAGTTCAAGTGTAGCCATGTTTACAGGATCTTCATAAGTGATATCTTATGATAAGTTTCTTTTTCTGTGTGACTTATTTCACTTAGAATCATCGTACCTGAATCCACCCATTTTGCTGCTACTTGTCTTATGACATTGATTTCATCGCTGAGGGACATTCCATCGTATGTAAGTACCACAATTTTTTGAACCATTTTTATATTTCCTGGGATATTTAAGGTGTACCCAAGTTGAGGTCCTTGTAAGCAGTGCAGCCCTAAATTTTGGGGTGGCTCTGTCTTATTGATTTTCAGTTTTCCCAAGGTATATTCCCTAGACTGGAAGTGCCCTTGGCTCTGTAGCTCTGTTGTTTACTTGTTTTAAGGAACACAATGCACTCCTCCAGAGAGGCAGTTGTCAAGTTACATCCCGCCCATCAGCATAACAAGGCTCCCTGTTCTCCAGGGCCTGTCTTGCCTTTCTGGTTTTTACACATTTTGTGGATGTCCCTTTTGACTGGTGGGAAGTGATACTTCTTTGTAGTGCAGATTTGCATTGCCCGCTTGCTTGCTTGGCCAAAAAGGGCGAATGCATTTTCTCTTGAATATATTCAGGAGAAAACGCATACGCCCTTTTTGGCCAAGTGCATCATTGTCGAAGTTGTGCCCCTCTTCCTGTGCTTTAAAGGCGATTCCAACGTACCTCTTGACATCAGTTTCCTGCTATTCTGCCTCGCTTTCAAGTCCGCCTCGTTGCCTTCCCTCAACAGATTTTTGGACGATATTTGTCCTTTATTACTTGGCCAGTTTGTGAATTGCTGTGCCCCTGAGCTCCATTTTTCAACTCGTTTTTTGTGAGCTGACCGCATGTCCAAAATTTTGGTTCAGGACCTATGCTTGTTCCCGGTGGGTGGTTGGGACTTTGGTTAATTCTTCTTCCTGCCGGGAAATTAAAGTGATATGTGCCCGTCCAAATGCCTAACAGCTACTCTCTCATTGGTTCTCCCTCTTCCCTTTCATCCTCTGCCAAATTGGCAACCTGTGCGAACCAGGAGGTTAAAGGGGCTGTCTCTCCAAGTTGGGAGGTTGATAGTAAAGCAGATGGAAAGTCAAACCCGAGCACCAGGAGAGGGACTATTCGTTGAGTTTTAGAAACCTTTCGTATTCACAGTGTGTCCGTTCTCTAGGTTTCCCGTACATGTTATAGCTGTAGTAATATTCCCTTTAACCTGGAGAGTTGGGAACCATGGAATGGGTGCCAGGCATTTGTGCTTTAAAGGGTCTGCATTTGCTCACCCAATCTCACCAATCCTCTCAGTCCCAAGTGTCCACCCTTATGCCTCATCCAGCTCTCATTGTACATAGGGTCATTCCAGGTTTCATCAGTGACCCTGAAGGAATTGTAAAGAATTTCCCAGTTTTTTTGTTTTGTTTTTGAAATTCCTTTTTATAGTGGGTTTGAGCTGATTCTCGCTGCCATGTTTATGCCAGTCTAGACACACTTGATTCCCTTACAGAGACATATCAATACATAGGTTTTAATATTCTCACTAGTCAGATATATTCCTCTGCGGGAAATATGGGGTTTTGAGTCCCTTTCACTGAGGAAGGTGTAGGTCTTGTCTATTCCATAGTTGGTTTTTGGAACGGTACCTGTGCTTATATCAAACTCTGGTTTTATGCATCACCCCACCTCTCCTTCCCCCTTAAGCAGGCATAAGAGTGTTTTCTAAATGTGAGACACTGTTCTCTTTCCTAACTCAGTTCAAGTGTAGCCATGTTTACAGGATCTTCATAAGTGATATCTTATGATAAGTTTCTTTTTCTGTGTGACTTATTTCACTTAGAATCATCCTACCTGAATCCACCCATTTTGCTGCTACTTGTCTTATGACATTGATTTCATGGCTGAGGGATATTCCATCGTATTAAGTACCACAATTTTTTGAACCATTTTTATATTTCCTGGGATATTTAAGGTGTACCCAAGTTGAGGTCCTTGTAAGCAGTGCAGCCCTAAATTTTGGGGTGGCTCTGTCTTATTGCTTTTCAGTTTTCGCAAGGTATATTCCCTAGACTGGAAGTGCCCTTGGCTCTGTACCTCTGTTGTTTATTTGTTTTAGGGAACACAATGCACTCCTCCAGAGAGGTAGTTGTCAAGTTACATCCCGCCCATCAGCATAACAAGGCTCCCTGTTCTCCAGGGCCTGTCTTGCCTTTCTGGTTTTTACACATTTTGTGGATGTCCCTTTTGACCGGTGGGAAGTGATACTTCTTTGTAGTGCAGATTTGCATTGCCCGCTTGCTTGCTTGGGCAAAAAGGGGGTATGCGTTTTCTCCTGAATATATTCAGGAGAAAACGCATACGCCCTTTTTGGCCAAGTGCATCATTGTCGAAGTTGTGCCCCTCTTCCTGTGCTTTAAAGGCGATTCCAACGTACCTCTTGAAATCAGTTTCCTGCTATTCTGCCTCGCTTTCAAGTCCGCCTCGTTGCCTTCCCTCAACAGATTTTTGGACGATAGTTGTCCTTTATTACTTGGCCAGTTTGTGAATTGCTGTGCCCCTGAGCTCCATTTTTCAACTCGTTTTTTGTGAGCTGACCGCATGTCCAAAATTTTGGTTCAGGACCTATGCTGGTTCCCGGTGGGTGGCTGAGACTTTGGTTAACTCTTCTTCCTGCCGGGAAATTAAAGTGATATGTGCCCTTCCAAATGCCTAACAGCTACTCTCTCATTGGTTCTCCCTCTTCCGTTTCATCCTCTGCCAAATTGGCAACCTGTGCGAACCAGGAGGTTAAAGGGGCTTTCTCTCCAAGGTGGGAGGTTGATAGTAAAGCAGATGGAAAGTCAAACCCGAGCACCAGGAGAGGGACTATTCGTTGAGTTTTAGAAACCTTTCGTATTCACAGTGTGTCCGTTCTCTAGGTTTCCCGTACATGTTATAGCTGTAGTAATATTCCCTTTAACCTGGAGAGTTGGGACACATGGAATGGGTGCCATGCATTATTGCTTTAAAGAGTCTGCATTTGCTCACCCAATCTCACCTATCCTCTCAGTCCCAAGTGTCCAGCCTTATGCCTCATCCTGCTGTCATTGTACATAGGGTCATTCCAGGTTTCATCAGTGACCCTGAAGGAATTGTAAAGAATTTCCCAGTTTTTCTGTTTTGTTTTTGAAATTCCTTTTAATAGTGGGTTTGAGTTGATTCTCGCTGCCATGTTTATGCTAGTCTAGACACACTTGATTCCCTTACGGAGACATATCAATACATAGGTTTTAACATTCTTACTAGTCAGATATATTCCTCTGCGGGAAATATGGGGTTTTGAGTCCCTTTCACTGAGGAAGGTGTAGGTCTTGTCTATTCCATAGTTGGTTTTTGGAACGGTACCTGTGCTTATATAAAACTCTGGTTTTATGCATCACCCCACCTCTCCTTCCCCCTTAAGCAGGCATAAGAGTGTTTTCTAAATGTGAGACACTGTTCTCTTTCCTAACTCAGTTCAAGTGTAGCCATGTTTACAGATCTTCATAAGTGATATCTTATGATAAGTTTCTTTTTCTGTGTGACTTATTTCACTTAGAATCATCGTACCTGAATCCACCCATTTTGCTGCTACTGGTCTTATGACATTGATTTCATGGCTGAGGGATATTCCATCGTACGTAAGTACCACAATTTTTTGAACCATTTTTATATTTCCTGGGATATTTAAGGTGTACCCAAGTTGAGGTCCTTGTAAGCAGTGCAGCCCTAAATTTTGGGGTGGCTCTGTCTTATTGATTTTCAGTTTTCCCAAGGTATATTCCCTAGACTGGAAGTGCCCTTGCCTCTGTAGCTCTGTTGTTTACTTGTTTTATGGAACACAATGCACTCCTCCAGAGAGGCAGTTGGCAATTTACATCCCGCCCATCAGCATAACAAGGCTCCCAGTTCTCCAGGGCATGTCTTGCCTTTCTGGTTTTTACACATTTTGTGGATGTCCCTTTTGACCGGTGGGAAGTGACACTTCTTAGTAGTGCAGATTTGCATTGCCCGCTTGCTTGCTTGGCCAAAAAGGGCGTAGGCGTTTTCTCCTGAATATATTCAGGAGAAAACGCCTACGCCCTTTTTGGCCAAGTGCATCATTGTCGAAGTTGTGCCCCTCTTCCTGTGCTTTAAAGGTGATTCCAACGTACCTCTTGAACTCTGTTTCCTGCTATTCTGCCTCGCTTTCAATTCCGCCTCGTTGCCTTCCCCTAACAGATTTTTGGACGATAGTTCTCCTTTATTGATCTGCCAGTTTGTGAATTGCTGTGCCCTTGAGCTCCATTTTTCAATTCGTTTTTTGTGAGCTGACCGCAAGTCCAAAATTTTGGTTCAGGACCTATATTGGTTCCCAGTGGGTGACTGAGACTTTGGTTAATTCTTCTTCCTGCCGGGAAATTACACTGATATATGCCCGTCCAAATGCCTAACAGCTACTCTCTCATTGGTTCTCCCTCTTCCGTTTCATCCTCTGCCAAATTGGCAACCTGTGCGAACCAGGAGGTTAAAGGGGCTTTCTCTCCAAGATGGGAGGTTGATAGTAAAGCAGATGGAAAGTCAAACATGAGCACCAGGAGAGGGACTATTCGTTGAGTTTTAGAAACCTTTCGTATTCACAGTGTGTCCGTTCTCTAGGTTTCCCGTACATGTTATAGCTGTAGTAATATTCCCTTTAACCTGGAGAGTTGGGACCCATGGAATGGGTGCCATGCATTATTGCTTTAAAGAGTCTGCATTTGCTCACCCAATCTCACCTATCCTCTCAGTCCCAAGTGTCCAGCCTTATGCCTCATCCTGCTGTCATTGTACATAGGGTCATTCCAGGTTTCATCAGTGACCCTGAAGGAATTGTAAAGAATTTCCCAGTTTTTCTGTTTTGTTTTTGAAATTCCTTTTAATAGTGGGTTTGAGTTGATTCTCGCTGCCATGTTTATGCCAGTCTAGACACACTTGATTCCCTTACGGAGACATATCAATACATAGGTTTTAACATTCTTACTAGTCAGATATATTCCTCTGCGGGAAATATGGGGTTTTGAGTCCCTTTCACTGAGGAAGGTGTAGGTCTTTTCTATTCCATAGTTGGTTTTTGGAACGGTACCTGTGCTTATATAAAACTCTGGTTTTATGCATCACCCCACCTCTCCTTCCCCCTTAAGCAGGCATAAGAGTGTTTTCTAAATGTGAGACACTGTTCTCTTTCCTAACTCAGTTCAAGTGTAGCCATGTTTACAGGATCTTCATAAGTGATATCTTATGATAAGTTTCTTTTTCTGTGTGACTTATTTCACTTAGAATCATCGTACCTGAATCCACCCATTTTGCTGCTACTGGTCTTATGACATTGATTTCATGGCTGAGGGATATTCCATCGTACGTAAGTACCACAATTTTTTGAACCATTTTTATATTTCCTGGGATATTTAAGGTGTACCCAAGTTGAGGTCCTTGTAAGCAGTGCAGCCCTAAATTTTGGGGTGGCTCTGTCTTATTGATTTTCAGTTTTCCCAAGGTATATTCCCTAGACTGGAAGTGCCCTTGCCTCTGTAGCTCTGTTGTTTACTTGTTTTATGGAACACAATGCACTCCTCCAGAGAGGCAGTTGGCAATTTACATCCCGCCCATCAGCATAACAAGGCTCCCAGTTCTCCAGGGCCTGTCTTGCCTTTCTGGTTTTTACACATTTTGTGGATGTCCCTTTTGACCGGTGGGAAGTGACACTTCTTAGTAGTGCAGATTTGCATTGCCCGCTTGCTTGCTTGGCCAAAAAGGGCGTAGGCGTTTTCTCCTGAATATATTCAGGAGAAAACGCCTACGCCCTTTTTGGCCAAGTGCATCATTGTCGAAGTTGTGCCCCTCTTCCTGTGCTTTAAAGGTGATTCCAACGTACCTCTTGAACTCTGTTTCCTGCTATTCTGCCTCGCTTTCAATTCCGCCTCGTTGCCTTCCCCTAACAGATTTTTGGACGATAGTTCTCCTTTATTGATCTGCCAGTTTGTGAATTGCTGTGCCCTTGAGCTCCATTTTTCAATTCGTTTTTTGTGAGCTGACCGCAAGTCCAAAATTTTGGTTCAGGACCTATATTGGTTCCCAGTGGGTGGCTGAGACTTTGGTTAATTCTTCTTCCTGCCGGGAAATTACAGTGATATATGCCCGTCCAAATGCCTAACAGCTACTCTCTCATTGGTTCTCCCTCTTCCCTTCCATCCTCTGCCAAATTGGAAACCTGTGCGAACCAGGAGGTTAAAGGGGCTGTCTCTCCAAGTTGGGAGGTTGGTAGTAAAGCAGATGGAAAGTCAAACCGGAGCACCAGGAGAGGGACTATTCGTTGAGTTTTAGAAACCTTTCGTATTCACAGTGTGTCCGTTCTCTAGGTTTCCCGTACATGTTATAGCTGTAGTAATATTCCCTTCAACCTGGAGAGTTGGGACCCATGGAATGGGTGCCATGCATTATTGTTTTAAAGGGTCTGCATTTGCTCACCCAATCTCACCAATCGTCTCAGTCCCAAGTGTCCCTCCTTATGCCACATCCAGCTGTCATTGTAGATAGGATCATTCCAGGGTTCATCAGAGACCCTGAAGGAATTGTAAAGAATTTCCCAGTTTTTTTGTTTTGTTTTTGAAATTCCTTTTTATAGTGGGTATGAGCTGATTCTCGCTGCCATGTTTATGCCAGTCTAGACACACTTGATTCCCTTACGGAGACATATCAATACATAGGTTTTAAGATTATTACTAGTCAGATATATTCCTCTGCGGGTAATATGGGGTTTTGAGTCCCTTTCACTGAGGAAAGTGTAGGTCTTGTCTATTCCATTGTTGGTTTTTGGAACGGTACCTGTGCTTATATCAAACTCTGGTTTTATGCATCACCCCACCTCTCCTTCCCCCTTAAGCAGGCATAAGAGTGTTTTCTAAATGTGAGACACTGTTCTCTTTCCTAAATCAGTTCAAGTGTAGCCATGCTTACAGGATCTTCATAAGTGATATCTTATGATAAGTTTCTTTTTCTGTGTGACTTATTTCACTTAGAATCATCGTACCTGAATCCACCCATTTTGCTGCTACTGGTCTTATGACATTGATTTCATGGCTGAGGGATATTCCATCGTACGTAAGCACCACAATTTTTTGAACCATTTTTATATTTCCTGGGATATTTAAGTTGTACCCAAGTTGAGGTCCTTGTAAGCAGTGCAGCCCTAAATTTTGGGGTGGCTCTGTCTTATTGATTTTCAGTTTTCCCAAGGTATATTACCTAGACTGGAAGTGCCCTTGAGTCTGTAGCTCTGTTGTTTACTTCTTTTATGGAACACAATGCACTCCTCCAGAGAGGCAGTTGGCAATTTACATCCCGCCCATCAGCATAACAAGGCTCCCAGTTCTCCAAGGCCTGTCTTGCCTTTCTGATTTTTACACATTTTGTGGATGTCCCTTTTGACCGGTGGGAAGTGACACTTCTTAGTAGTGCAGATTTGCATTGCCCGCTTGCTTGCTTGGCCAAAAAGGGCGTAGGCGTTTTCTCCTGAATATATTCAGGAGGAAACGCCTACGCCCTTTTTGGCCAAGTGCATCATTGTCGAAGTTGTGCCCCTCTTCCTGTGCTTTAAAGGTGATTCCAACGTACCTCTTGAACTCTGTTTCCTGCTATTCTGCCTCACTTTCAATTCCGCCTCGTTGCCTTCCCCTAACAGATTTTTGGACGATAGTTCTCCTTTATTGCTCTGCCAGTTTGTGAATTGCTGTGCCCTTGAGCTCCATTTTTCAATTCGTTTTTTGTGAGCTGACCGCAAGTCCAAAATTTTGGTTCAGGACCTATACTGGGTCCCAGTGGGTGGCTGAGACTTTGGTTAATTCTTCTTCCTGCAGGGAAATTACAGTGATATATGCCCGTCCAAATGCTTAACAGCTACTCTCTCATTGGTTCTCCCTCTTCCCTTTCATCCTCTGCCAAATTGGAAACCTGTGCGAACCAGGAGGTTAAAGGGGCTGTCTCTCCAAGTTGGGAGGTTGATAGTAAAGCAGATGGCGAGTCAAACCGGAGCACCAGGAGAGGGACTATTCGTTGAGTTTTAGAGACCTTTCGTATTCACTGTGTGTCCGTTCTATAGGTTTCCCGTACATGTTATAGCTGTAGTAATATTCCCTTTAACTTGGAGAGTTGGGACCCATGGAATGGGTGCCAGGCATTTGTGCTTTAAAGGGTCTGCATTTGCTCAAACAATCTCACCAATCCTCTCAGTCCCAAGTGTCCAGCCTTATGCCACATCCAGCTGTCATTGTAGATAGGGTCATTCCAGGTTTCATCAGAGACCCTGAAGGAATTGTAAAAAATTTCCCAGTTTTTTTGTTTTGTTTTTGAAATTCCTGTTTATAGTGGGTTTGAGCTGATTCTCGCTGCCATGTTTATGCCAGTCTAGACACAGTTGATTCCCTTACAGAGACATATCAATACATAGGTTTTAAAATTCTTACTAGTCAGATATATTCCTCTGCGGGAAATATGGGGTTTTGAGTCCCTTTCACTGAGGAAGGTGTAGGTCTTGTCTATTCCATAGTTGGTTTTTGGAATGGTACCTGTGCTTATATCAAACTCTGGTTTTATGCATCACCCCACGTCTCCTTCCCCCTTAAGCAGGCATAAGAGTGTTTTCTAAATGTGAGACACTGTTCTCTTTCCTAACTCAGTTCAAGTGTAGCCATGTTTACAGGATCTTCATAAGTGATATCTTATGATAAGTTTCTGTTTCTCTGTGACTTATTTCACTTAGAATCATCGTATCTGAATCCACCCATTTTGCTGCTACTGGTCTTATGACATTGATTTCATGGCTGAGGGATATTCCATCGTACGTAAGTACCACAATTTTTTGAACCATTTTTATATTTCCTGGGATATTTAAGGTGTACCCAAGTTGAGGTCCTTGTAAGCAGTGCAACCCTAAATTTTGGGGTGTGTCTGTCTTATGGATTTTCAGTTTTCCCTAGGTATACTCCCTAGACTGGTATTGCCCTTGTCTCTGTAGCTCTGTTCTTTACTTGTTTTAGGGAACACAATGCACTCCTCCAGAGAGGCAGTTGGCAATTTACATCCCGCCCATCAGCATAACAAGGCTCCCTGTTCTCCAGGGCCTGTCTTGCCTTTCTGGTTTTTACACATTTTGTGGATGTCCCTTTTGACCGGTGGGAAGTGATACTTCTTTGTAGTGCAGATTTGCATTGCCCGCTTGCTTGCTTGGCCAAAAAGGGCGTATGCGTTTTCTCCTGAATATATTCAGGAGAAAACACAAACGCCCTTTTTGGCCAAGTGCATCATTGTCGAAATTGTGCCCCTCGTCCTGTGCTTTAAAGGCGATTCCAACGTAACTCTTGAAATCTGTTTCCTGCTATTCTGCCTCGCTTTCAAGTCCGCCTCGTTGCCTTCCCTCAACAGAATTTTGGACGATAGTTGTCCTTTTTTACTAGGCCAGTTTGTGAATTGCTGTGCCCCTGAGCTCCATTTTTCAACTCGTTTTTGTGAGCTGACCGCAAGTCCAAAATTTTGTTTCAGGACCTATGCTGGTTCCCGGAGTGTGGCTGAGAGTTTGGTTTATTCTTCTTCCTGCCGGGAAATTAGATTGATATGTGCCCGTCCAAATGCCTAACAGCTACTCTCTCATTGGTTCTCCCTCTTCCCTTTCATCCTCTGCCAAATTGGCAACCTGTGAGAACCAGGAGGTTAAAGGGGCTGTCTCTCCAAGTTGGGCGGTTGATAGTAAAGCAGATGGAAAGTCAAACTGGAGCAAGAGGAGAGGGACTATGCGTTGAGTTTTAGAAACCTTTTGTATTCACAGTGTGTCCGATCTCTAGGTTTCCCGTACATGTTATAGCTGTAGTAATATTCCCTTTAACCTGGAGAGTTGGGACCCGTGGAATGTTTGCCACGCATTTGTGCTTTAAAGAGTCTGCATTTGCTCACCCAATCTCACCAATCCTCTCAGTCCCAAGTGTCCAGCCTTATGCCTTATCCAGCTGTCATTGCACTTAGGGTCATTCCAGGTTTCGTCAGAGACCCTGAAGGAATTGTAAAGAATTTCCCAGTTTTTTTGTTTTGTTTTTGAAATTCCTTTTTATAGTGGGTTTGAGCTGATTCTCGCTGCCATGTTTATGCCAGTCTAGACACACTTGATTCCCTTACGGAGACATATCAATACATAGGTTTTAAGATTCTTACTAGTCAGATATATTCCTCTTCGGGAAATATGGGGTTTTGAGTCCCTTTCACTGAGGAAGGTGTAGGTCTTGTCTATTCCATAGTTGGTTTTTGGAACGGTACCTGTGCTTATATCAAACTCTGGTTTTATGCATCACCCCACCTCTCCTTCCCCCTTAAGCAGGCATAAGAGTGTTTTCTAAATGGGAGACACTGTTCTCTTTCCTAACTCAGTTCAAGTGTAGCCATGTTTACAGGATCATCATAAGTGATATCTTATGATAAGTTTCTGTTTCTCTGTGACTTATTTCACTTAGAATCATCGTATCTGAATCCACCCATTTTGCTGCTACTGGTCTTATGACATTGATTTCATGGCTGAGGGATATCCCATCATACGTAAGTACCACAATTTTTTGAACCATTTTTATATTTCCTGGGATATTTAAGGAGTACCCAAGTTGAGGTCCTTGTAAGCAGTGCAGCCCTAAATTTTGGGGTGGTTCTGTCTTATTGATTTTCAGTTTTCCCAAGGTATACTCCCTAGACTGGAATTGCCCTTGGCTTTGTAGCTCTGTTCTTTACTTGTTTTAGGGAACACAATGCACTCCTCCAGAGAGGCAGTTGGCAATTTACATCCCGCCCATCAGCATAACAAGGCTCCCTGTTCTCCAGGGCCTGTCTTGCCTTTCTGGTTTTTACACATTTTGTGGATGTCCCTTGTGACCGGTGGGAAGTGATACTTCTTTGTAGTGCAGATTTGCATTGCCCGCTTGCTTGCTTGGCCAAAAAGGGCGTAAGCGTTTTCTCCTGAATATATTCAGGAGAAAACGCATACGCCCTTTTTGGCCAAGTGCATCATTGTCGAAGTTGTGCACCTCTTCCTGTGCTTTAAAGGCGATTCCAACGTAACTCTAGAAATCTGTTTCCTCCTATTCTGCCTCGCTTTCAAGTCCGCCTCGTTGCCTTCCCTCAACAGATTTTTGGACGATAGTTGTCCTTTTTTACTCGGCCAGTTTGTGAATTGCTGTGCCCCTGAGCTCCATTTTTCAACTAGTTTTTTGTGAGCTGACCGCAAGTCCAAAATTTTGGTTCAGGACCTATGCTGGTTCCCGGTGTGTGGCTGAGGGTTTGGTTAATTCTTCTTCCTGCCGGGAAATTAGATTGATATGTGCCCGTCCAAATGCCTAACAGCTACTCTCTCATTGGTTCTCCCTCTTCCCTTTCATCCTCTGCCAAATTGGCAACCTGTGAGAACCAGGAGGTTAACAGCGCTGTCTCTCCAAGTTGGGAGGTTGATAGTAAAGCAGATGGAAAGTCAAACCCGAGCACCAGGAGAGGGACTATTCGTTGAGTTTTAGAAACCTTTCGTGTTCACAGTGTGTCCGTTCTCTAGCTTTCCCGTACATGTTATAACTGTAGTAATATTCCCTTCAACCTGGAGAGTTGGGACCCATGGAATGGGTGCCATGCATTATTGCTTTAAAGAGTCTGCATTTGCTCACCCAATCTCACCAATCCTCTCAGTCCCAAGTGTCCAGCCTTATGCCACATCCAGCTGTCATTGTAGATAGGGTCATTCCAGGTTTCATCAGAGTCCCTGAAAGAATTGTGAAGAATTTGCCAGTTTTTTTGTTTTGTTTTTGAAATACCTTTTTATAGTGGGTTTGAGCTGATTCTCGCTGCCATGTTTATGCCAGTCTAGACACACTTGATTCCCTTACGGAGACATATCAATACATAGGTTTCAAGATTCTTACTAGTCAGATATAATCCTCTGCGGGAAATATGGGGTTTTGAGTCGCTTTCACTGAGGAAGGTGTAGGTCTTGTCTATTCCATAGTTGGTTTTTGGAATGGTACCTGTGCTTATATCAAACTCTGGTTTTATGCATCACCCCACCTCTCATTCCCCCTTAAGCAGGCATAAGAGTGCTTTCTAAATGTGAGACCCTGTTCTCTTTCCTAAAAGAGTTCAAGTGTAGCCATGTTTACAGGATCATCATAAGTGATATCTTATGATAAGTTTCTTTTTCTGTGTGACTTATTTCACTTAGAATCATCGTACCTGAATCCACCCATTTTGCTGCTACTGGTCTTATGACATTGATTTCATGGCTGAGGGATATTCCATCGTACGTAAGTACCACAATTTTTTGAACCATTTTTATATTTCCTGGGATATTTAAGTTGTACCCAAGTTGAGGTCCTTGTAAGCAGTGCAGCCCTAAATTTTGGGGTGGCTCTGTCTTATTGATTTTCAGTTTTCCCAAGGTATATTCCCTAGACTGGAAGTGCCCTTGCCTCTGTAGCTCTGTTGTTTACTTGTTTTATGGAACACAATGCACTCCTCCAGAGAGGCAGTTGGCAATTTACATCCCGCCCATCAGCATAACAAGGCTCCCTGTTCTCCAGGGCCTGTCTTGCCTTTCTGGTTTTTACACATTTTGTGGATGTCCCTTTTGACCGGTGGGAAGTGACACTTCTTAGTAGTGCAGATTTGCATTGCCCGCTTGCTTGCTTGGCCAAAAAGGGTGTAGGCGTTTTCTCCTGAATATATTCAGGAGAAAACGCATACGCCCTTTTTGGCCAAGTGCATCATTGTCGAAGTTGTGCCCCTCTTCCTGTGCTTTAAAGGTGATTCCAACGTACCTCTTGAACTCTGTTTCCTGCTATTCTGCCTCGCTTTCAATTCCGCCTCGTTGCCTTCCCCTAACGGATTTTTGGACGATAGTTCTCCTTTATTGCTCTGCCAGTTTGTGAATTGCTGTGCCCTTGAGCTCCATTTTTCAATTCGTTTTTTGTGAGCTGACCGCAAGTCCAAAATTTTGGTTCAGGACCTATACTGGTTCCCAGTGGGTGGCTGAGACTTTGGTTAATTCTTCTTCCTGCCGGGAAATTACAGTGATATATACCCGTCCAAATGCCTAACAGCTACTCTCTCATTGGTTCTCCCTCTTCCCTTCCATCCTCTGCCAAATTGGAAACCTGTGCGAACCAGGAGGTTAAAGGGGCTGTCTCTCCAAGTTGGGAGGTTGATAGTAAAGCAGATGGAAAGTCAAACCGGAGCACCAGGAGAGGGACTATTCGTTGAGTTTTAGAAACCTTTCGCATACACAGTGTGTCCGTTCTCTAGGTTTCCCGTACATGTTATAGCTGTAGTAATATTCCCTTCAACCTGGAGAGTTGGGACCCATGGAATGGGTGCCATGCATTATTGTTTTAAAGGTTCTGCATTTGCTCACCCAATCTCACCAATCGTCTCAGTCCCAAGTGTCCCTCCTTATGCCACATCCAGCTGTCATTGTAGATAGGATCATTCCAGGGTTCATCAGAGACCCTGAAGGAATTGTAAAGAATTTCACAGTTTTTTTTGTTTTGTTTTTGAAATTCCTTTTTATAGTGGGTTTGAGCTGATTCTCGCTGCCATGTTTATGCCAGTCTAGACACACTTGATTCCCTTACGGAGACATATCAATACATAGGTTTTAAGATTCTTACTAGTCAGATATATTCCTCTGCGGGTAATATGGGGTTTTGAGTCCCTTTCACTGAGGAAAGTGTAGGTCTTGTCTATTCCATAGTTGGATTTTGGAACGGTACCTGTGCTTATATCAAACTCTGGTTTTATGCATCACCCCACCTCTCCTTCCCCCTTAAGCAGGCATAAGAGTGTTTTCTAAATGTGAGACACTGTTCTCTTTCCTAACTCAGTTCAAGTGTAGCCATGTTTACAGGATCTTCATAAGTGATATCTTATGATAAGTTTCTTTTTCTGTGTGACTTATTTCACTTAGAATCATCGTACCTGAATCCACCCATTTTGCTGCTACTGGTCTTATGACATTGATTTCATGGCTGAGGGATATTCCATCGTACGTAAGTACCACAATTTTTTGAACCATTTTTATATTTCCTGGGATATTAAGGTGTACCCAAGTTGAGGTCCTTGTAAGCAGTACAGCCCTAAATTTTGGGGTGGCTCTGTCTTATTGATTTTCAGAATTCCCAAGGTATATTTCCTAGACTGGAAGTGCCCTTGGCTCTTTAGCTCTGTTCTTTACTTGTTTTAGGGAACACAATATACACCTCCAGAGAGGCAGTTGGCAATTTACATCCCGCCCATCAGCATAACAAGGCTCCCTGTTCTCCAGGGCCTGTCTTGCCTTTCTGGTTTTTACACATTTTGTGGATGTCCCTTTTGACCGGTGGGTAGTGATACTTCTTTGTAGTGCAGATTTGCATTGCCCGCTTGCTTGCTTGGCCAAAAGGGGCGTATGCGTTTTCTCCTGAATATATTCAGGAGAAAACGCATACGCCCTTTTTGGCCAAGTGCATCATTGTCGAAGTTGTGCCCCTCTTCCTGTGCTTTAAAGGCGATTCCAACGTACCTCTTGAAATCTGATTCCTGCTATTATGCCTCGCTTTCAAGTCCACCTCGTTGCCTTCCCTCAACAGATTTTTGGACGATAGTTGTCCTTTATTACTCGGCCAGTTTGTGAATTGCTGTGCCCCTGAGCTCCATTTTTCAACTCGTTTTTGGTGAGCTGACCGCAAGTCTAAAATTTTGGTTCAGGACCTATGCTGGTTCCCGGTGGGGGGCTGAGACTTTGGTTAATTCTTCTTCCTGCCGGGAATTTAGAGTGATGTGTGTCCGTCCAAATGCCTAACAGCTACTCTCTCATTGGTTCTCCCTCTTCCCTTTCATCCTCTGCCAAATTGGAAACCTGTGCGAACCAGGAGGTTAAAGGGGCTGAATCTCCAAGTTGGGAGATTGATAGTAAAGCAGATGGAAAGTCAAACCGGAGCACCAGTAGAGGGACTATTCGTTGAGTTTTAGAAACCTTTCGTATTCAGAGTGTGTCCGTTCTCTAGGTTTCCCGTACATGTTATAACTGTAGTAGTATTCCCTTCAACCTGGAGAGTTGGGACCCATGGAATGGGTGCCATGCATTATTGCTTTAAAGAGTCTGCATTTGCTCACCCAATCTCACCAATCCTCTCAGTCCCAAGTGTCCAGCCTTATGCCACATCCAGCTGTCATTGTAGATAGGGTCATTCCAGGTTTCATTAGAGTCCCTGAAAGAATTGTAAAGAATTTCCCAGTTTTTTTTGTTTTGTTTTTGAAATTCCTTTTTATAGTGGGTTTGAGGTGATTCTCGCTGCCATGTTTATGCCAGTCTAGACACACTTGATTCCCTTATGGATACATAACAATACATAGGTTTTAAGATTCTTACTAGTCAGATATATTCCTCTGTGGGAAATATGGGGTTTTGAGTCCCTTTCACTGAAGAAGGTGTAGGTCTTTTCTATTCCATAGTTGGTTTTTGGAACGGTACCTGTGCTTATATCAAACTCTGGTTTTATGCATCACCCCACCTCTCCTTCCCCCTTAAGCAGGCATAAGAGTGTTTTCTAAATGTGAGACACTGTTCTCTTTCCTAACTCAGTTCAATTTTAGCCATGTTTACAGGATCTTCATAAGTGATATCTTATGATAAGTTTCTTTTCCTGTGTGACTTATTTCACTTAGAATCATCGTACCTGAATCCACCCATTTTGCTGCTACTGGTCTTATGACATTGATTTCATGGCTGAGGGATATTCCATCGTACGCAAGTACCACAATTTTTTGAACCCATTTTATAATTCCTGGGATATTAAGGTGTACACAAGTTGAGGTCCTTGTAAGCAGTGCAGCTCTAAATTTTGGGGTGGCTCTGTCTTATTGATTTTCAGTTTTCCCAAGGTATATTCCCTAGACTGGAAGTGCCCTTGGCTCTGTAGTTCTGTTCTTTACTTGTTTTAGGGAACACAATGTACTCCTCCAGAGAGGCAGTTGGCAATTTACATCCCGCCCATCAGCATAACAAGGCTCCCTGTTCTCCAGGGCCTGTCTTGCCTTTCTGGTTTTTACACATTTTGTGGATGTCCCTTTTGACCGGTGGGAAGTGATACTTCTTTGTAGTGCAGATTTGCATTGCCCGCTTGCTTGCTTGGCCAAAAAGGGCGTATGCGTTTTCTCCTGAATATATTCAGGAGAAAACGCATACGCCCTTTTTGGCCAAGTGCATCATTGTCGAAGTTGTGCCCCTCTTCCTGTGCTTTAAAGGCGATTCCAACGTACCTCTTGAAATCTGTTTCCTGCTATTCTGCCTCGCTTTCACGTCCGCCTCGTTGCCTTCCCTCAACAGATTTTTGGACGATACTTGTCCTTTATTACTCGGCCAGTTTGTGAATTGCTGTGCCCCTGAGCTCCATTTTTCAACTCGTTTTTGGTGAGCTGACCGCAAGTCCAAAATTTTGGTTCAGGACCTATGCTGGTTCCCGGTGGGGGGCTGAGACTTTGGTTAATACTTCTTCCTGCCTGGAAGTTAGAGTCATATGTGCCCTTCCAAATGCCTAACAGCTACTCTCTCATTGGTTCTCCCTCTTCCCTTTCATCCTCTGCCAATTTGGCAACCTGTGCGAACCAGGAGGTTAAAGGGTCTGTCTCTCCAAGTAGGGAGGTTGATAGTAAAGCAGATGGAAAGTCATACCGGAGCACCAGGAGAGGGACTATTCGTTGAGTTTTAGAAACCTTTCGTATTCACAGTGTGTCCGTTCTCTAGGTTTCCTGTACATTTTATAGCTGTAGTAATATTCCCTTCAACCTGGAGAGTTGGGATCCACGGAATGGGTGCCAGGCATTTGTGCTTTAAAGGGTCTGCATTTGCTCACCCAATTTCACCAATCCTCTCAGTCCCAAGTGTCCAGCCTTATGCCATATCCAGCTATCGTTGTAGATAGGGTCATTCCAGGTTTCATCAGATACCCTGAAGGAATTGTAAAGAATTTCCCAGTTTTCTTGTTTTGTTTTTGAAATTCTTTTTTATAGTGGGTTTGAGCTGATTCTCGCTACCATGTTTATGCCAGTCTAGACACACTTGATTCCCTTATGGATACATAACAATACATAGGTTTTAAGATTCTTACTAGTCAGATATATTCCTCTGCGGGAAATATGGGGTTTTGAGACCCTTTCACTGAGGAAGGTGTAGGTCTTGTCTATTCCATAGTTGGTTTTTGGAACGGTACCTGTGCTTATATCAAACTCTGGTTTTATGCATGACCCCACCTCTCCTTCCCCCTTAAGCAGGCATAAGAGTGTTTTCTAAATGAGAGACACTGTTCACTTTCCTAACTCAGTTCAAGTGTAGCCATGTTTCCAGGATCTTCATAAGTGATATCTTATGATAAGTTTCTTTTTCTGTGTGACTTATTTCACTTAGAATCATCGTACCTGAATCCACCCATTTTATTGCTACTGGTTTCATGACATTGGTTTCGTGGCTGAGGGATATCCCATCGTACGTAAGTACCACAATTTTTTGAACCATTTTTATATTTCCTGGGATATTTAAGGTGTACCCAAGTTGAGGTCCTTGTAAGCAGTGCAGCCCTAAATTTTGGGGTGGCTCTGTCTTATTGATTTTCAGTTTTCCCAATGTATATTCCCTAGACTGGAAGTGCCCTTGGCTCTGTAGCTCTGTTGTTTACTTGTTTTAGGGAACACAATGCACTCCTCCAGAGAGGCAGTTGGCAATTTACATCCCGCCCATCAGCATAACAAGGCTCCCTGTTCTCCAGGGCCTGTCTGGCCTTTCTGGATTTTACACATTTTTTGGATGTCCCTTTTGACCGGTGGGAAGTGATACTTCTTTGTAGTGCAGATTTGCATTGCCTGCTTGCTTGCTTGGCCAAAAAGGGCGTATGCATTTTCTCCTGAATATATTCAGGAGAAAACGCATACGCCCTTTTTGGCCAAGTGCATCATTGTCGAAGTTGTGCCCCTCTTCCTGTGCTTTAAAGGCGATTCCAACGTACCTCTTGAAATCTGTTTCCTGCTATTCTGACTCACTTTCAAGTCTGCCTCGTTGCCTTCCCTCAATAGATTTTTGGACGAAGGTAGTCCTTTATTACTAGGCCAGTTTGTGAATTGTTGTGCCCCTGAGCTCCATTTTTCAACTCCTTTTTGGTGAGCTGACCGCAAGTCCAAAATTTTGGTTCAGGACCTTTGCTGGTTCCCGGTGGGTGGCTGAGACTTTGGTTAATTCTTCTTCCTGCCGGGAAATTACAGTGATATGTGCCCGTCCAAATGCCTAACAGCTACTCTCTCATTGGTTCTCCCTCTTCCATTTCATCCTCTGCCAAATTGGCAACCTGAGCGAACCAGGAGGTTAAAGGGGCTGTCTCTCCAAGTTGGGAGGTTGATAGTAAAGCAGATGGAAATTCAAACCGGAGCACCAGGTGAGGGACTATTCGTTGAGTTTTAGAAAACTTTCGTATTCACAGTTTGTCCGTTCTCTAGGTTTCCCGTGCATGTTATAGCTGTAGTAATATTCCCTTTAACCTGGAGAGTTGGGACCCGTTGAATGGGTTCAACGCATTTGTGCTTTAAAGGGTCTGTATTTGCTCACCAAATCTCACCAATCCTCTCAGTCCCAAGTGTCCAGCCTTATGCCTCATCCAGCTGTCGTTGTACTTAGGGTCATTCCGGGTTTCTTCAGAGACCCTGAAGGAATTGTAAAGAATTTCCCAGTTTTTTTGTTTTGTTTTTGAAATTCCTCTTTAGAGTGGGTTTGAGCTGATTCTCCCTGACATGTTTATGCCAGTCTAGACACACTTGATTCCCTTATGGAGACATATCAATACATAGGTTTTAAGATTCTTACTAGTCAGATATATTCCTCAGCGGGAAATATGGTGTTTTTAGTCCCTTTCACTGAGGAAGGTGTCGGTCTTGTCTATTCCATAGTTGGTTTTTGGAACGGTACCTGTGCTTATATCAAACTCTGGTGTTATGCATCACCCCACCTCTCATTCCCCCTTAAGCAGGTATAAGAGTGTTTTCTAAATGTGAGACACTGTTCTCTTTCCTAACTCAGTTCAAGTGTAGCCATGTTTACAGGATCTTCATAAGTGATATCTTATGATAAGTTTCTTTTTCTGTGTGACTTATTTCACTTAGAATCATCGTACCTGAATCCACCCATTTTGCTGCTACTGGTCTTATGACATTGATTTCATGGCTGAGGGATATTCCATCGTACGTAAGTACCACAATTTTTTGAACCATTTTTATATTTCCTGGGATATTTAAGGTGTACCCAAGTTGAGGTCCTTGTATGCAGTGCAGCCCTAAATATTGGGGTGGCTCTGTCTTATTGATTTTCAGTTTTCCCAAGGTATATTCCCTAGACTGGAAGTGCCCTTGGCTCTGTAGCTCTGTTGTTTACTTGTTTTAGGGAACACAATGCACTCCTCCAAAGAGGCAGTTGGCAATTTACATGCCGCCCATCAGCATAACAAGGCTCCCTGTTTCCCAGGGCCTGTCTTGCCTTTCTGGTTTTTACACATTTTCTGGATGTCCCTTTTGACCGGTGGGAAGTGATACTTCTTTGTAGTGCAGATTTGCATTGCCCGCTTGCTTGCTTGGCCAAAAAGGGCGTATGCGTTTTCTCCTGAATATATTCAGGAGAAAACGCATACGCCCTTTTTGGCCAAGTGCATCATTGTCGAAGTTGTGCCCCTCTTCCTGTGCTTTAAAGGCGATTCCAACGTACCTCTTGAAATCTGTTTCCTGCTATTCTGCCTCACTTTCAAGTCCGCCTCGTTGCCTTCCCTCAACAGATTTTTGGACGATAGTTGTCCTTTATTACTCGGCCAGTTTGTGAATTGCTGTGCCCCTGAGCTCCATTTTTCAACTCGTTTTTTGTGAGCTGACCGAAAGACCAAAATTTTTGTTCAGGACCTATGCTGGTTCCCGGTGTGTGGCTGAGACTTTGGTTAATTCTTCTTCTTGCCGGGAAATTATAGTGATATGTGCCCGTCCAAATGCCTAACAGCTACTCTCTCATTGGTTCTCCCTCTTCCCTTTCATCCTCTGCCAAATTGGCAACCTGTGAGAACCAGGAGGTTAAAAGCGCTGTCTCTCCAAGTTGGGAGGTTGATAGTAAAGCAGATGGAATGTCAAACCCGAGCACCAGGAGAGGGACTATTCGTTGAGTTTTAGAAACCTTTCGTGTTCACAGTGTGTCCGTTCTCTAGGTTTCCCGTACATGTTATAGCTGTAGTAATATTCCCTTTAACCTGGAGAGTTGGGACCCATGGAATGGGTGCCAGGCATTTGTGCTTTAAAGGGTCTGCATTTGCTCACCCAATCTCACCAATCGTCTCAGTCCCAAGTGTCCCTCCTTATGCCATATCCAGCTGTCATTGTAGATAGGGTCATTCCAGGTTTCATCAGAGTCCCTGAAAGAATTGTGAAGAATTTGCCAGTTTTTTTGTTTTGTTTTTGAAATTCCTTTTTATAGTGGGTTTGAGCTGATTCTCGCTGCCATGTTTATGCCAGTCTAGACACACTTGATTCCCTTACGGAGACATATCAATACATAGGTTTTAAGATTCTTACTAGTCAGATATATTCCTCTGCAGGTAATATGGGGTTTTGAGTCCCTTTCACTGAGGAAGGTGTAGGTCTTGTCTATTCCATAGTTGGTTTTTGGAACGGTACCTGTGCTTATATCAAACTCTGGTTTTATGCATCACCCCACCTCTCCTTCCCCCTTAAGCAGGCATAACAGTGTTTTCTAAATGTGAGACAGTGTTCTCTTTCCTAACTCAGATCAAGTGTAGCCATGTTTACAGGATCTTAATAAGTGATATCTTATGATAAGTTTCTGTTTCTGTGTGACTTATTTCACTTAGAATCATCGTACCTGAATCAACCCATTTTGCTGCTGCTGGTCTTATGACATTGTTTTCATGGCTGAGGGATATTCCATCATAAGTAAGTACCACAATTTTTTGAACCATTTTTATATTTCCTGGGATATTTAAGGTGTACCCAAGTTGAGGTCCTTGTAAGCAGTGCAGCCCTAAATTTTGGGGTGGCTCTGTCTTATTGATTTTCAGTTTTCCCAAGGTATATTCCCTAGACTGGAAGTGCCCTTGGCTCTGTAGCTCTGTTGTTTACTTGTTTTAGGGAACACAATGCACTCCTCCAGAGAGGCAGTTGGCAATTTACATCCCGCCCATCAGCATAACAAGGCTCCCTGTTCTCCATGGCCTGTCTTGCCTTTCTGGTTTTTACACATTTTGTGGATGTCCTTTTTGACCGGTGGGAAGTGATACTTCTTTGTAGTGCAGATTTGCATTGCCCGCTTGCTTGCTTGGCCAAAAAGGGCGTATGCGTTTTCTCCTGAATATATTCAGGAGAAAACGCATACGCCCTTTTTGGCCAAGTGCATCATTGTCGAAGTTGTGCCCCTCTTCCTGTGCTTTAAAGGCGATTCCAACGTACCTCTTGAAATCTGTTTCCTGCTATTCTGCCTCGCTTTCAAGTCCGCCTCGTTGCCTTCCCTCAACAGATTTTTGGACGATAGTTGTCCTTTATTACTCGGCCAGTTTTTGAATTGCTGTTCCCCTGAGCTCCATTTTTCAACTCGTTTTTTGTGAGCGGACCGCAAGTCCAAAATTTTGGTTCAGGACCTCTACTGGTTCCCAGTGGGTGGCTGAGACTTTGGTTAATTCTTCTTCCTGCCGGGAAATTAGATTGATATGTGCCAGTCCAAATGCCTAACAGCTACTCTCTCATTGGTTCTCCCTCTTCCCTTTCATCCTCTGCCAAATTGGCAACCTGTGCGAACCAGGAGGTTAAAGGGGCTGTCTCTCCAAGTTGGGAGGTTGATAGTAAAGCAGATGGAAAGTCAAACCGGAGCACCAGGAGAGGGACTATTCGTTGAGTTTTAGAAACCTTTCGTATTCAGAGTGTGTCCGTTCTCTAGGTTTCCGGTACATGTTATGGCTGTAGTAATATTCCCTTTAACCTGGAGGGTTGGGACCCATGGAATGGGTGCCAGGCATTTGTGATTTAAAGGGTCTGCATTTGCTCACCCAATCTCACCAATCCTCTCAGTCCCAAGTGTCAAGCCTTATGCCTCATCCAGCTGTCGTTGTACATAAGGTCATTCCAGGTTTCATCAGAGACCCTGAAGGAATTGTAAAGAATTTCCCAGTTTTTTTTTTTTTTTGAAATTCCTTTTTATAGTGGGTTTGAGCTGATTCTCGGTGCCATGTTTATGCCAGTCTAGACACACTTGATTCCCTTACGGAGACATATCAATACATAGGTTTTAAGATTCTTACTAGTCAGATATATTCCTCTGCGGGAAATATGGGGTTTTGAGTCCCTTTCACTGAGGAAGGTTTAGGTCTTGGCTATTCCATAGTTGGTTTTTGGAACGGTACCTGTGCTTATATCAAACTCTGATTTTATGCATCACCCCACCTCTCCTTCCCCCTTAAGCAGGCATAAGAGTGTTTTCTAAATGTGAGACACTGTTCTCTTTCCTAACTCAGTTCAAGTGTAGCCATGTTTACAGGATCTTCATAAGTGATATCTTATGATAAGTTTGTTTTTCTGTGTGACTTATTTCACTTAGAATCATCGTACCTGAATCCACCCATTTTGCTGCTACTGGTCTTATGACATTGATTTCATGGCTGAGGGATATTCCATCGTACGTAAGTACCACAATTTTTTGAACCATTTTTATATTTCTTGGGATATTTAAAGTGAACCCAAGTTGAGGTCCTTGTAAGCAGTGCAGCCCTAAATTTTGCGGTGGCTCTGTCTTATTGATTTTCAGTTTTCCCAAGGTATATTCCCTAGACTGGAAGTGCCCTTGGCTCTGTAGCTCTGTTCTTTACTTGTTTTAGGGAACACAATGCACTCCTCCAGAGAGGCAGGTGGCAATTTACATCCCACCCATCAGCATAACAAGGCTCCCTGTTCTCCAGGGCTTGTCTTGCCTTTCTGGTTTTTACACATTTTGTGGATGTCCCTTTTGACCGGTGGGAAGTGATACTTCTTTGTAGTGCAGATTTGCATTGCCCGCTTGCTTGCTTGGCCAAAAAATGTGTATGCGTTGTCTCCTGAATATATTCTGGAGAAAACGCATATGCCCTTTTGGCCAAGTGCATCATTGTCGAAGTTGTGCCCCTCTTCCTGTGCTTTAAAGGCGATTCCAACGTAACTCTTGAAATCTGTTTCCTGTTATTCTGTCTCGCTTTCAATTCCGCCTCGATGCCTTCCCTCAACAGATTTTTGGATGATAGTTGTCCTTTTTTACTCGGCCAGTTTGTGAATTGCTGTGCCCCTGAGCTCCATTTTTCAACTCGTTTTTTGTGAGCTGACCGCAAGTACAAAATTTTGGTTCAGGACCTATGCTGGTTCCCGGTGTGTGGCTGAGAGTTTGGTTAATTCTTCTTCCTGCCAGGAAATTAGATTGATATGTGCCTGTCCAAATGCCTAACAGCTACTCTCTCATTGGTTCTCCCTCTTCCCTTTCATCCTCTGCCAAATTGGCAACCTGTGCGAACCAGGAGGTTAAAGGGGCTGTCTCTCCAAGTTGGGAGGTTGATAGTAAAGCAGATGGAAAGTCAAACTGGAGCAAGAGGAGAGGGACTATTCGTTGAGTTTTAGAAACCTTTTGTATTCAGAGTGTGTCCGTTCTCTAGGTTTCCCGTACATGTTATAGCTGTAGTAATATTCCCTTTAATCTGGAGAGTTGGGACCCGTGGAATGGTTGCCACGCATTTGTGCTTTAAAGAGTCTGCATTTGCACACCCAATCTCACAAATCCTCTCAGTCCCAAGTGTCCAGCCTTATGCCTCATCCAGCTGTCATTGCACTTAGGGTCATTCCAGGTTTCATCAGAGACCCTGAAGGAATTGTAAAGAATTTCCCAGTTTTTTTGTTTTGTTTTTGAAATTCCTTTTTATAGTGGGTTTGAGCTGATTCTCGCTGCCATGTTTATGCCAGTCTAGACACACTTGATTCCCTTACGGAGACATATCAATACATAGGTTTTAAGATTCTTACTAGTCAGATATATTCCTCTGCGGGAAATATGGTGTTTTGAGTCCCTTTCACTGAGGAAGGTGTAGGTCTTGTCTATTCCATAGTTGGTTTTTGGAACGGTACCTGTGCTTATATCAAACTCTGGTTTTATGCATCACCCCACCTCTCCTTCCCCCTTAAGCAGGCATAAGAGTGTTTTCTAATTGTGAGACACTGTTCTCTTTCCTAACTCAGTTCAAGTGTAGCCATGTTTACAGGATCTTCATAAGTGATATCTTATGATAAGTTTCTGTTTCTCTGTGACTTATTTCACTTAGAATCATCGTATCTGAATCCACCCATTTTGCTGCTATTGGTCTTATGACATTGATTTCATGGCTGAGGGATATCCCATCGTACGTAAGTACCACAATTTTTTGAACCATTTTTATATTTCCTGGGATATTTAAGGTGTATCCAAGTTGAGGTCCTTGTAAGCAGTGCAGCCCTAAATTTTGGGGTGGCTCTGTCTTATTGATTTTCAGTTTTCCCAAGGTATACTCCCTAGACTGGAATTGCCCTTGGCTCTGTAGCTCTGTTCTTTACTTGTTTTAGGGAACACAATGCACTCCTCCAGAGAGGCAGTTGGCAATTTACATCCCGCCCATCAGCATAACAAGGCTCCCTGTTCTCCAGGGCCTGTCTTGCCTTTCTGGTTTTTACACATTTTGTGGATGTCCCTTGTGACCGGTGGGAAGTGATACTTCTTTGTAGTGCAGATTTGCATTGCCCGCTTGCTTGCTTGGCCAAAAAGGGCGTATGCGTTTTCTCCTGAATATATTCAGGAGAAAACGCATACGCCCTTTTTGGCCAAGTGCATCATTGTCGAAGTTGTGCCCCTCTTCCTGTGCTTTAAAGGCGATTCCAACGTACCTCTTGAAATCTGTTTCCTGCTATTCTGCCTCGCTTTCACGTCCGCCTCGTTGCCTTCCCTCAACAGATTTTTGGACGATAGTTGTCCTTTATTACTCGGCCAGTTTGTGAATTGCTGTGCCCCTGAGCTCCATTTTTCAACTCGTTTTTGGTGAGCTGACCACAAGTCCAAAATTTTGGTTCATGACTTATACTGGTTCCCGGTGGATGGCTGAGACTTTGGTTAATTCTTCTTCCTGCCGGGAAATTAGAGTGATATGTGCCCGTCCAAATGCCTAACAGCTACTCTCTCATTGGTTCTTCCTCTTCCCTTTCATCCTCTGCCAAATTGGCATCCTGTGCGAACCTGGAGGTTAAAGGGGCTGTCTCTCCAGGTTGGGAGGTTGATAGTAAAGCAGATGGAAAGTCAAACCGGAGCACCAGGAGAGGGACTATTCGTTGAGTTTTAGAAACCTTTCGTATTCACAGTGTGTCCGTTCTATAGGTTTCCCGTACATGTTATAGCTGTAGTAATATTCCCTTTAACCTGGAGAGTTGGGACCCATGGAATGGGTGCCAGGCATTTGTGCTTTAAAGGGTCTGCATTTGCTCACCCAATCTCACCAATCCTCTCAGTCCCAAGTGTCCAGCCTTATGCCACATACAGCTGTCATTGTAGATAGGGTCATTCCAGGTTTCATCAGAGACCCTGAAGGAATTGTAAAAAATTTCCCAGTTTTTTTGTTTTGTTATTGAAATTCTTGTTTATAGTGGGTTTGAGCTGATTCTCGCTGCCATGTTTATGCCAGTCTAGACACAGTTGATTCCCTTACAGAGACATATCAATACATAGGTTTTAAGATTCTTACTAGTCAGATATATTCCTCTGCGGGAAATATGGGGTTTTGAGTCCCTTTCACTGAGGAAGGTGTCGGTCTTGTCTATTCCATAGTTGGTTTTTGGAATGGTACCTGTGCTTATATCAAACTCTGGTTTTATGCATCACCCCACGTCTCCTTCCCCCTTAAGCAGGCATAAGAGTGTTTTCTAAATGTGAGACACTGTTCTCTTTCCTAACTCAGTTCAAGTGTAGCCAGGTTTACAGGATCTTCATAAGTGATATCTTATGATAAGTTTCTGTTTCTCTGTGACATATTTCACTTAGAATCATCGTATCTGAATCCACCCATTTTGCTGCTACTGGTCTTATGACATTGATTTCATGGATGAGGGATATCCCATCGTACGTAAGTACCACAATTTTTTGAACCATTTTTATATTTCCTGGGATATTTAAGGTGTACCCAAGTTGAGGTCCTTGTAAGCTGTGCAGCCCTAAATTTTGGGGTGGCTCTGTCTTATTGATTTTCAGTTTTCCCAAGGTATATTCCCTAGACTGGAAGTGCCCTTGGCTCTGTAGCTCTGTTGTTTACTTGTTTTAGGGAACACAATGCACTCCTCCAGAGAGGCAGTTGGCAATTTACATCCCGCCCATCAGCATAACAACGCTCCCTGTTCTCCAGGGCCTGTCTTGCCTTTCTTGTTCTTACACATTTTGTGGATGTCCCTTGTGACCGGTGGGAAGTGATACTTCTTTGTAGTGCAGATTTGCATTGCCCGCTTGCTTGCTTGGCCAAAAAGGGCGTAAGCGTTTTCTCCTGAATATATTCAGGAGAAAACGCATACGCCCTTTTTGGCCAAGTGCATCATTGTCGAAGTTGTGCACCTCTTCCTGTGCTTTAAAGGCGATTCCAACGTAACTCTAGAAATCTGTTTCCTGCTATTCTGCCTCGCTTTCAAGTCCGCCTCGTTGCCTTCCCTCAACAGATTTTTGGACGATAGTTGTCCTTTTTTACTCGGCCAGTTTGTGAATTGCTGTGCCCCTGAGCTCCATTTTTCAACTAGTTTTTTGTGAGCTGACCGCAAGTCCAAAATTTTGGTTCAGGACCTATGCTGGTTCCCGGTGGGTGGCTGAGACTTTGGTTAATTCTTCTTCCTGCCGGGAAATTAGATTGATATGTGCCCGTCCAAATGCCTAACAGCTACTCTCTCATTGGTTCTCCCTCTTCCCTTTCATCCTCTGCCAAATTGGCAACCTGTGAGAACCAGGAGGTTAACAGCGCTGTCTCTCCAAGTTGGGAGGTTGATAGTAAAGCAGATGGAAAGTCAAACCCGAGCACCAGGAGAGGGACTATTCGTTGAGTTTTAGAAACCTTTCGTGTTCACAGTGTGTCCGTTCTCTAGGTTTCCCGTACATGTTATAGCTGTAGTAATATTCCCTTTAACCTGGAGAGTTGGGACCCATGGAATGGGTGCCAGGCATTTGTGCTTTAAAGGGTCTGCATTTGCTCACCCAATCTCACCAATCGTCTCAGTCCCAGGTGTCCAGCCTTATGCCACATCCAGCTGTCATTATAGATAGGGTCATTCCACGTTTCATCAGAGACCCTGAAGGAATTGTAAAAAAAACTTCCCAGTTTTTTTGTTTTGTTTTTGAAATTCCTTTTTATAGTGGGTTTGAGCTGATTCTCGCTGCCATGTTTATGCCAGTCTAGACACACTTGATTCCCTTACGGAGACATATCAATACATAGGTTTTAAGATTCTTACTAGTCAGATATATTCCTCTGCCGGTAATATGGGGTTTTGAGTCCCTTTCACTGAGGAAGGTGTAGGTCTTGTCTATTCCATAGTTGGTTTTTGGAACGGTACCTGTGCTTATATCAAACTCTGGTTTTATGCATCACCCCACCTCTCCTTCCCCCTTAAGCAGGCATAAGAGTGTTTTCTAAATGTGAGACTGTGTTCTCTTTCCTAACTCAGATCAAGTGTAGCCATGTTTACAGGATCTTCATAAGTGATATCTTATGATAAGTTTCTTTTTCTGCGTGACTTATTTCACTTAGAATCATCGTACCTCAATCAACCCATTTTGCTGCTGCTGGTCTTATGACATTGTTTTCATGGCTGAGGGATATTCCATCATAAGTAAGTACCACAATTTTTTGAACCATTTTTATATTTCCTGGGATATTTAAGGTGTACCCAAGTTGAGGTCCTTGTAAGCAGTGCAGCCCTAAATTTTGGGGTGGCTCTTTCTTATTGATTTTCAGTTTTCCCAAGGTATATTCCCTAGACTGGAAGTGCCCTTGGCTCTGTAGCTCTGTTCTTTACTTGTTTTAGGGAACACAATGCACTCCTCCAGAGAGGCAGTTGGCAATTTACATCCCGCCCATCAGCATAACAAGGCTCCCTGTTCTCCAGGGCCTGTCTTGCCTTTCTGGTTTTTACATATTTTGTGGATGTCCCTTTTGACCGGTGGGAAGTGATACTTCTTTGTAGTGCAGATTTGCATTGCCCGCTTGCTTGCTTGGCCAAAAAGGGCGTATGCGTTTTCTCCTGAATATATTCAGGAGAAAACACAAACGCCCTTTTTGGCCAAGTGCATCATTGTCGAAATTGTGCCCCTCGTCCTGTGCTTGAAAGGCGATTCCAACGTACCTCTTGAAATCTGTTTCCTGCTATTCTGCCTCGCTTTCAAGTCCGCCTCGTTGCCTTCCCTCAACAGATTTTTGGACGATAGTCGTCCTTTATTACTCGGCCCATTTGTGAATTGCTGTGCCCCTGAGCTCCACTTTTCAACTCGTTTTTGGTGAGCTGACCGCAAGTCCAAAATTTTGGTTCAGGACCTATACTAGTTCCCGGTGGGTGGCTGAGACTTTGGTTAATTCTTCTTCCTGCCGGGAAATTAGAGTGATATGTGCCCGTCCAAATGCCTAACAGCTACTCTCTCATTGGTTCTCCCTCTTCCCTTTCATCCTCTGCCAAATTGGCAACCTGTGCGAACCAGGAGGTTAAAGGGGCTGTCTCTGCAAATTGGGAGGTTGATAGTAAAGCAGATGGAAAGTCAAACCGGAGCACCAGGAGAGGGACTATTCGTTGAGTTTTAGAAACCTTTCATATTCACAGTGTGTCCGTTCTCTAGGTTTCCCGTACATGTTATAGCTGTAGTAATATTCCCTTTAACCTGGAGAGTTGGGACCCATGGAATGGGTGCCAGGCATTTGTGCTTTAAACGGTCTGCATTTGCTCACCCAATCTCACCAATCCTCTCAGTCCCAAGTGTCCAGCCTTATGCCTCATCCAGCTGTCGTTGTACATAAGGTCATTCCAGGTTTCATCAGAGACCCTGAAGGAATTGTAAAGAATTTCCCAGTTTTTTTGTTTTGTTTTTGAAATTCCTTTTTATAGTGGGTTTGAGCTGATTCTCACTGCCATGTTTATGCCAGTCTAGACACACTTGATTCCCTTACGGAGACATATCAATACATAGGATTTTAGATTCTTACTAGTCAGATATATTCCTCTGCGGGAAATATGGGGTTTTGAGTCCCTTTCACTGAGGAAGGTGTAGGTCTTGTCTATTCCATAGTTGGTTTTTGGAACGGTACCTGTGCTTATATCAAACTCTGGTTTTATGCATCACCCCACCTCTCCTTCCCCCTTAAGCAGGCATAAGAGTGTTTTCTAAATGTGAGACACTGTTCTCTTTCCTAACTCAGTTCAAGTGTAGCCATGTTTACAGGATCTTCATAAGTGATATCTTATGATAAGTTTCTTTTTCTGTGTGACTTATTTCACTTAGAATCATCGTACCTGAATCCACCCATTTTGCTTCTACTGGTATTATGAGATTGATTTCATGGATGAGGGATATTCCATCGTACGTAAGTACCACAATTTTTTGAACCATTTTTATATTTCCTGGGATATTCAAGGTGTACCCAAGTTGAGGTCCTTGTAAGCTGTGCAGCCCTAAATTTTGGGGTGGCTCTGTCTTATTGATTTTCAGTTTTCCCAAGGTATATTCAGTAGACTGGAAGTGCCCTTGGCTCTGTAGCTCTGTTGTTTACTTGTTTTAGGGAACACAATGCACTCCTCCAGAGAGGCAGTTGGCAATTTACATCCCGCCCATCAGCATAACAAGGCTCCCTGTTCTCCAGGGCCTGTCTTGCCTTTCTGGTTTTTACACATTTTGTGGATGTCCCTTTTGACTGGTGGGAAGTGATACTTCTTTGTAGTGCAGATTTGCATTGCCCTCTTGCTTGCTTGGCTAAAAAGTGTGTATGCGTTTTCTCCTGAATATATTCTGGAGAAAACGCATACGCACTTTTTGGCCAAGCGCATCATTGTCGAAGTTGTGCCCCTCTTCCTGTGCTTTAAAGGCGATTCCAACGTACCTCTTGAAATCTGTTTCCTGCTATTCTGCCTCGCTTTCAAGTCCGCCTCGTTGCCTTCCCTCAACAGATTTTTGGACGATAGTTGTCCTTTATTACTCGGCCAGTTTGTGAATTGCTGGGCCCCTGAGCTCCATTTTTCAACTCGTTTTTTGTGAGCTGACCGCAAGTCCAAAATTTTAGTTCAGGACCTATACTGGTTCCGGGTGGATGGCTGAGACTTTGGTTAATTCTTCTTCCTGCCGGGAAATTAGAGTGATATGTGCCCGTCCAAATGCCTAACAGCTACTCTCTCATTGGTTCTCCCTCTTCCCTTTCATCCTCTGCCAAATTGGCAACCTGTGCGAACCAGGAGGTTAAAGGGGCTGTCTCTCCAAGTTGGGAGGTTGGTAGTAAAGCAGATGGAAAGTCAAACCGGAGCACCAGGAGAGGGACTATTCGTTGAGTTTTAGAATCCTTTCATATTCACAGCGTGTCCGTTCTCTAGGTTTCCCGTACATGTTATAACTGTAGTAATATTCCCTTCAACGTGGAGAGTTGGGACCCATGGAATGGGTGCCAGGCATTTGTGTTTAAAGAGTCTGCATTTGCTGACCCAATCTCACCAATCCTCTCAGTCCCAAGTGTCCAGCCTTATGCCTCATCTAGCTGTCATTGTACATAGGGTCATTCCAGGTTTCATCAGAGACCCTGAAGGAATTGTAAAGAATTTCCCAGTTTTTTTGTTTTGTTTTTGAAATTCCTTTTTATAGTGGGTTTGAGCTGATTCTCGCTGCCATGTTTATGCCAGTCTAGACACACTTGATTCCCTTACGGAGACATATCAATACATTGGTTTTAAGATTCTTACTAGTCAGATATATTCCTCTGTGTGAAATATGGTGTTTTGAGTCCCTTTCACTGAGGAAGGTGTAGGTCTTCTCTATTCCATAGTGGGTTTTTGGAACGGGACCTGTGCTTATATTAAACTCTGGTTTTATGCATCACCCCACCTCTCCTTCTCCCTTAAGAAGGCATAAGAGTGTTTTCTAAATGTGAGACACTGTTCTCTTTCCTAACTCAGTTCAAGTGTAGCCATGTTTACAGGATCTTCATAAGTGATATCTTATGATAAGTTTCTTTTTCTCTGTGACTTACCTCACTTAGAATCATCGTACCTGAATCCACGCATTTTGCTGCTTCTGGTCTTATGACATTGATTTCATGGCTGAGGGATATTCCATCGTACGTAAGTACCACAATTTTTTGAACCATTTTTATATTTCCTGGGATATTTAAGGTGTACCCAAGTTGAGGTCCTTGTAAGCAGTGCAGCCCTAAATTTTGGGGTGGCTCTGTCTTATTGATTTTCAGTTTTCCCAAGGTATATTCCCTAGACTGGAAGTGCCCTTGGCTCTGTAGCTCTGTTGTTTACTTCTTTTAGGGAACACAATGCACTCCTCCAGAGAGGCAGTTGGCAATTTATATCCCGCCCGTCAGCATAACAAGGCTCCGTGTTCTCCAGGGCCTGTCTTGCCTTTCTGGTTTGTACACATTGTGTGGATGTACCTTTTGACTGGTGGGAAGTGATACTTCATTGTAGTGCAGATTTGCATTGCCCACTTACTTGCTTGGCCAAAAAGGGCGTATGCGTTTTCTCCTGAATATATTCAGGAGAAAACGCATACGCCCTTTTTGGCCAAGTGCATCATTGTCGAAGTTGTGCCCCTCTTCCTGTGCTTTAAAGGCGATTCCAACGTACCTCTTGAAATCTGTTTCCTGCTATTCTGCCTCGCTTTCAAGTCCGCCTCATTGCGTTCCTTCAACAGATTTTTGGACGATAGTTGTCCTTTATTACTAGGCCAGTTTGTGCATTGCTGTGCCCCTGAGCTCCATTTTTCAACTCGTTTTTTGTGAGCTGACCACATGTCCAAAACTTTGGTTCAGGAGCAATGCTGGTTCCCAGTGGGTGCCTGAGACTTTGGTTAATTCTCCTTCCTTCCGGGAAATTAGAGTGATATGTGCCCGTCCAAATGCCTAACAGCTACTCTCTCATTGGTTCTCCCTCTTCCCTTTCATCCTCTGCCAAATTGGCAACCTGTGCGAACCAGGAGGTTAAAGGGGCTGTCTCTCCAATTTGGGAGGTTGATACTAAAGCAGATGGAAAGTGAAACAGGCGCACCAGGAGAGGGACTATTCGTTGAGTTTTAGAATCCTTTCGTATTCACAGTGTGTCCGTTCTCTAGGTTTCCCATACATGTTATAGCTGTAGTAATATTCCCTTCAAACTGGAGAGTTGGGACCCATGGAATGGGTACCAGGCATTTGTGCTTTAAAGGGTCTGCATTTGCTCACTCAATCTCACCAATCGTCTCAGTCTCAAGTGTCCCTCCTTATGCCAAATCCAGCTGTCATTGTAGATAGGGTCATTCCAGGTTTCATCAGAGACCATGAAGGTATTGTAAAGAATTTCGTTTTTTTTTTGTTTTGTTTTAGAAATTCCTGTTTATAGTGGGTTTGAGCTGATTCTCGCTGCCATGTTTATGCCAGTCTAGACACACTTGATTTCCTTAAGGAGACATATCAATATATAGGTTTTAAGATTCTTACTAGTCAGATATATTCCTCTGCGGGAAATATGGGGTTTTGAGTCCCTTTCACTGAGGAAGGTGTAGGTCTTGTCTATTCCATAGTTGGTTTTTTGAACGGTACCTGTGCTTATATCAAACTCTGGTTTTATGCATCACCCCACCTCTCCTTCCCCCTTAAGCAGGCATAAGAGTGTTTTCTAAATGTGAGACACTGTTCTCTTTCCTAACTCAGTTCAAGTGTAGCCATGTTACAGGATCTTCATAAGTGATATCTTATGATAAGTTTCTTTTTCTCTGTGACTTATTTCACTTAGAATCATCGTACCTGAATCCACCCATTTTGCTGCTCCTGGTCTTATGACATTGATTTCATGGCTGAGGGATAATCCATCGTATGTAGGTACCACAATTTTTTGAACCATTTTTATATTTCCTGGGATATTTAAGGTGTACCCAAGTTGAGGTCCTTGTAAGCAGTGCAGCCCTGAATTTAGGGTGGCTCTGTCTTATTGATTTTCCGTTTTCCCAAAGAATATTCCCTAGACTGGAAGTGCCCTTGGCTCTGTAGCTCTGTTGTTTACTTGTTTTAGGGAACACAATGCACTCCTCCAGAGAGGCAGTTGGCAATTTACATCCCGCCCATCAGCATAACAAGGCTCCCTGTTCTCCAGGGCCTGTCTTGCCTTTCTGGTTTTTACACATTTTGTGGATGTCCCTTTTGACCGGTGGGAAGTGATACTTCTTTGTAGTGCAGATTTGCATTGCCCGCTTGCTTGCTTGGCCAAAATGGGCGTATGTGTTTTCTCCTGAATATATTTAGGAGAAAACGAATACGCCATTTTTCGCCAAGTGCATCATTGTCGAAGTTGTGCCCCTCTTCCTGTGCTTTAAAGGTGATTCCAACGTACCTCTTTATTTTTTTTTTTTTTTTTTTTTTTTTTTTTGTGGTATGCGGGCCTCTCACTGTTGTGGCCTCTCCCGTTGCGGAGCACAGGCTCCGGATGCGCAGGCTCAGCAGCCATGGCTCACGGGCCCAGCCGCTCCGCGGCATATGGGATCCTCCCAGACCGGGGCACGAACCCGTATCCCCTGCATCGGCAGGCGGACTCTCAACCACTGCGCCACCAGGGAGGCCCCAACGTACCTCTTTAAATCTGTTTCCTGCTATTCTGCCTCACTTTCAAGTCCGCCACGTTGCCTTCCATTAACAGATTTTTGGACGGTAGTTGTCCTTTATTATTCGGCCACTTTGTGAATTGCTGTGCCCCTGAGCTCCGTTTTTCAACTCGTTTTTGGTGAGATGACCGCAAGTCCAAAATTTTGGTTCAGAACCTATGCTGGTTCCCGGTGGGGGGCTGAGACTTTGGTTAATTCTTCTTCCTGCTGGGAAGTTAGAGTGATATGTGCCCGTAAAAATGCCTAACATCTAGTCTCTCATTGGTTCTCCCTCTTCCCTTTCATCCTCTGCCAAATTGGAAACGTGTGCGAACCAGGAGGTTAAAGGGGCTGTCTCTCCAAGTTGGGAGATTGATAGTAAAGCAGATGGAAAGTCAAACCGGAGCACCAGGAGAGGGACTATTCATTGAGTTTTAGAAACCTTTCGTATTTACAGTGGGTCCGTTCTCTAGGTTTCCCGTACATGTTATAACTGTAGTAATATTCCCTTCAACCTGGAGAGTTGGGTCCCATGGAATAGGTGCCACGCATTATTGCTTTAAAGGGTCTGCATTTGCTCACCCAAACTCACCAATCCTCTCAGTCCCAAGTGTCCAGCCTTATGCCACATCCAGCTGTCGTTGTAGATAGTGTCATTCCAGGTTTTATCAGAGACCCTGAAGGAATTGTAAAGAATTTCCCAGTTTTTTTGGTTTGTTTTTGAAATTCCTTTTTATAGTGGGTTTGAGCTGTTTCTCGCTGCCATGTTTATGCCAGTCTAGACACACTTGATTCCCTTACGGAGACACATCAATACATAGGTTTTAAGATTCTTACTAGTCAGATATATTGCTCTGCGGGAAATATGGGGTTTTGAGTCCCTTTCACTGAGGAAGGTGTAGGTCTTGTCTATTCCATAGTTGGTTTTTGGAACGGTACCTGTGCTTATATCAAACTCTGGTTTTATGCATCACCCCACCTCTCCTTCCCCCTTAAGCAGGCATAAGAGTGTTTTCTAAATGTGAGACACTGTTCTCTTTCCTAACTCAGTTCAATTGTAACCATATTTACAGGATCTTCATAAGTGATATCTTATGATAAGTTTCTTTTTCTCTGTGACTTATTTCACTTAGAATCATCGTACCTGAATCCACCCATTTTGCTGCTACTGGTCTTACGACATTGATTTCATGGCTGAGGGATATTCCATCATACATAAGTACCACAATTTTTTGAACCATTTTTATATTTCCTGGGATAATTAAGGTGTACCCAAGTTGAGGTCCTTGTAAGCAGTGCAGCCCTAAATTTTGGGGTGGCTCTGTCTTATTGATTTTCAGTTTTCCCAAGGTATATTCCCTAGACTGGAAGTGCCCTTGGCTCTGTAGCTCTGTTCTTTACTTGTTTTAGGGAACACAATGTACTCCTCCAGAGAGGCAGTTGGCAATTTACATCCTGCCCATCAGCATTACACTGCTCCCTGTTCTCCAGGGCGTGTCTGCCTTTCTGGTTTTTACACATTTTGTGGATGTCCGTTTTGACCGGTGGGAAGTGATACTTCTTTGTAGTGCAGATTTGCATTGCCCGCTTGCTTGCTTGGCCAAAAAGGGCGTATGCGTTTTCTCCTGAATATATTCAGGAGAAAACGCATACACCCTTTTTGGCGAAGTGCATCATTGTCGAAGTTGTGCCCCTCTTCCTGTGCTTTAAAGGCGATTCCAACGTACCTCTTGAAATCTGTTTCCTGCTATTCTGCCTCGCTTTCAAGTCCGCCTCGTTGCCTTCCCTCAAGAGATTTTTGGACGATAGTTGTCCTTTATTACTCGGCCAGTTTGTGAACTGTTGTGCCCCTGAGCTCCATTTTTCAACTCGTTTTTGGTGAGCTGACCGCAAGTCCAAAATTTTGATTCAGGACCTATGCTGGTTCCCGGTGGGGGGCTGAGAATTTGGTTAATTCTTCTTCCTGCAGGGAAGTTAGAGTGAAACGTGCCCGTCCAAATGCCTAACAGCTACTCTCTCAGTGGTTCTCCCTCTTCCCTTTCATCCTCTGCCAAATTGGCAAACTGTGCGAACCAGGAGGTTAAAGGGGCTGTCTCTCCAAGTTTGGAGGTTGATAGTAAAGCAGATGGAAAGTCAAACCGGAGCAGGAGGAGAGGGACTATTCGTTGAGTTTTAGAAACCTTTCGTATTCACAGTGTGTCCGTTCTCTAGGTTTCCCGTACATGTTATAGTTGTAGTAATATTCCATTCAACCTGGAGAGTTGGGACCCATGGAATGGGTGCCAGGCATTTGTGCTTTAAAGGGTCTGCATTTGCTCACCCAATCTCACCAATCGTCTCAGTCCCAAGTGTCCCTCCTTATGCCACATCCAGCTGTCATTGTAGATAGGGTCATTCCAGGTTTCATCAGAGATCGTGAAGGAATTGTAAAGAATTTCCCAGTTTTTTTGTTTTGTTTTTGAAATTCCTTTTTATAGTGGGTTTGAGCTGATTTTCGCTGCCATGTTTATGCCAGTCTAGACACACTTGATTCCCTTACGGAGACATATCAATACATAGGTTTTAAGATTCTTACTAGTCAGATATATTCCTCTGCAGGAAATATGGTGTTTTGAGTCCCTTTCACTGAGGAAAGTGTAGGTCTTGTCTATTCCATAGTTGGTTTTAGCAACGGTACCTGTGCTTATATCAAACTCTGGTTTTATGCATCACCCCACCTCTCCTTCTCCCTTAAGCAGGCATAAGAGTGTTTTCTAAATGTGAGACACTGTTCTCTTTCCTAACTCAATTCAAGTGTAGCCATGTTTACAGGATCTTCATAAGTGATATCTTATGATAAGTTTCTTTTTCTGTGTGACTTATTTCACTTAGAATCATCGTACCTGAATCCACCCATTTTGCTGCTACTGGTCTTATGACATTGATTTCATGGCTGAGGGATATTCCATCGTACGTAAGTACCACAATTTTTTGAACCATTTTTATATTTCCTGGGATATTTAAGGTGTACCCAAGTTGAGGTCCCTGTAAGCAGTGCAGCCCTAAATTTTGGGGTGGCTCTGTCTTATTGATTTTCAGTTTTCCCAAGGTATATTCCCTAGACTGGAAGTGCCCTTGGCTCTGTAGCTCTGTTCTTTACTTGTTTTAGGGAACACAATGTACTCCTCCAGAGAGGCAGTTGGCAATTTACATCCCGCCCATCAGCATAACAAGGCTCCCTGTTTTCCAGGGCCTGTCTTGCCTTTCTGGTTTTTACACATTTTGTGGATGTCCCTTTTGACCGGTGGGAAGTGATACTTCTTTGTAGTGCAGATTTGCATTGCCCGCCTGCTTGCTTGGCCAAAAAGGGCCTGTGTGTTTTCTCCTGAATATATTCAGGAGAAAACGCATACGCCCTTTTTGGCCAAGTGCATCATTGTCGAAGCTGTGCCCCTCTTTCTGTGCTTTAAAGGCGATTCCAACGTACCTCTTGAAATCTGTTTCCTGCTATTCTGCCTCGTTTTCAAGTACGCCTCGTTGCCTTCCCTCAACAGATTTTTGGACGATAGTTGTCCTTTATTACTCAGCCAGTTTGTGAATTGCTGTGACCCTGAGCTCCATTTTTCAACTCGTTTTTGGTGAGCTGACCGCAAGTCAAAATTTTGGTTCAGGACATATAGTGGTTCCCGGTGGGGGGCTGAGACTTTGGTTAATTCTTCTTTCTGCCGGGAAAATACAGTGATATGTGCCCTTCCAAATGCCTAACAGCTACTCTCTCATTGGTTCTCCCTCTTCCCGTTCATCCTCTGCGAAATTGGAAACCTGTGCGAACCAGGAGGTTAAAGGGGCTGTCTCTTCAAGTTGGGAGGTTGATAGTAAAGCCGATGGAAAGTCAAACCGGAGCACCAGGAGAGGGATTATTCGTTGAGTTTTAGAAACCTTTCGTATTCACAGTGTGTCCATTCTCTAGGTTTCCCGTACATGTTATAGCTGTAGTAATAGTCCCTTCAACCTGGAGAGTTGGGACCCATGGAATGGGTGCCATGCATTATTGCTTTAAAGGGTCTGCATTTGCTCACCCAATCTCACCAATCCTCTCAGTCGCAAGTTTCCAGCCTTATGCCACATCCAGCTGTCGTTGTAGATAGGGTCATTCCAGGTTTCATCAGAGACCCTGAAGGAATTTTAAAGAATTTTCCAGTTTTTTTGTTTTGTTTTTGAAAATCCTTTTCATAGTGGGTTTGAGCTGATTCTCGCTGCCATGTTTATGCCAGTCTAAACACACTTGATTCCCTTATGGAGACATATCAATACATAGGTTTTAAGATTCTTACTAGTCAGATATATTCCTCTGTGGGAAATATGGGGTTTTGAGTCCCTTTCACTGAGGAAGGTGTAGGTCTTGTCTATTCCATAGTTGGTTTTTGGAACGGTACCTGTGCTTATATCAAACTCTGGTTTTATGCATCACCCCACCTCTCCTTCCCCCTTAAGCAGGCATAAGAGTGTTTTCTAAATGTGAGACACTGTTCTCTTTCCTAACTCAGTTCAAGTGTAGCCATGTTTATAGGATCTTCATAAGTGATATCTTATGATAAGTTTCTTTTTTCTGTGTGACTTATTTCACTTAGAATTACCGTACCTGAATCCACCCATTTTGCTGCTACTGGTCTTATGACATTGATTTCATGGCTGAGGGGTATTCCATTGTACGTAAGTACCACAATTTTTTGAACCATGTTTATATTTCCTGGGATATTTAATGTGTACCCAAGTTGAGGTCCATGTAAGCAGTGCAGCCCAAAATTTTGGGGTGGCTCTGTCTTATTGATTTTCAGTTTTCCCAAGGTATATTCCCTAGACTGGAAGTGCCCTTGGCTCTGTAGCTCTGTTCTTTACTTGTTTTAGGGAACACAATGTACTCCTCCAGAGAGGCAGTTGGCAATTTACATCCCGCCCATCAGCATAACAAGGCTCCCTGTTCTCCAGGGCCTGTCTTGCCTTTCTGGTTTTTACACATTTTGTGGATGTCCCTTTTGACCGGTGGGAAGTGATACTTCTTTGTAGTGCAGATTTCAATTGCCCGCTTGCTTGCTTGGACAAAAAGGGCGTATGCGTTTTCTCCTGAATATATTCAGGAGAAAACGCATATGCCCTTTTTGGCCAAGTGCATCATTGTCGAAGTTGTGCCCAACTTCCTGTGCTTTAAAGGCGATTCCAACGTACCTCTTGATATCTGTTTCCTGCTATTCTGCCTCGCTTTCAAGTCCGCCTCGTTGCCTTCCCACAACAGATTTTTGGACGATAGTTTTCCTTTATTACTCGGCCAGTTTATGAATTGCTGTGCCCCTGAGCTCCATTTTTCAACTCGTTTTTTGTGAGCTGACCGCAAGTCCAACATTTTGGTTCAGGACCTATGCTGGTTCCCGGTGGGGGGCTGAGACTTTGGTTAATTCTTCTTCCTGCCGGGAAGTTAGAGTGATATGTGCCCGTCCAAATGCCTAACAGCTACTCTCTCATTGGTTCTCACTCTTTCCTTTCATCCTCTGCCAAATTGGAAACCTGTGCGAACCAGGAGGTTAAAGGGGATGTCTCTCCAAGTTGGGTGGTTGATAGTAAAGCAGATGGAAAGTCAAACCGGAGCACCAGGAGAGGGACTATTCGTTGAGTTTTAGAAACTTTTCGTATTCACAGTGTGTCCGTTCTCTAGGTTTCCCGTATATGTTATAGCTGTAGTAATATTCCCTTCAACCTGGAGAGTTGGGACCCATGGAATGTGTGCCATGCATTATTGCTTTAAAGGGTCTGCATTTGCTCACCCAATCTCACCAATCCTCTCAGTCCCAAGTGTCCAGCCTTATGCCACATCCAGCTCTCGTTGTAGATGGGGTCATTCCAGGTTTCATCAGAGACCCTGAAGGAATTGTAAACAATTTCCCAGTTTTTTTGTTTTGTTTTTGAAATTCCTTCTAATAGTGGGTTTGAGCTGATTCTCGCTGCCATGTTTATGCCAGTCTAGACACTTGATTCCCTTACGGAGACATATCAATACATAGGTTTTAAGATTCTTACTAGTGAGATATATTCCTGTGTGGGAAATATGGGGTTTTGAGTCCCTTTCACTGAGGAAGGTGTAGGTCTTGTCTATTCCATAGTTGGTTTTTGGAACGGTACCTTTGCTTATATCAAACTCTGGTTTTATGCATCACCCCACATCTCCTTCCCCCTTAAGCAGGCATAAGGGTGTTTTCTAAATGTGAGACACTGTTCTCTTTCCTAACTCAGTTCAAGTGTAGCCATGTTTGCAGGATCTTCATAAGTGATATCTTATGATAAGTTTCTTTGTCTGTGTGACTTATTTCACTAAGAATCATCGTACCTGAATCCACCCATTTTGCTGCTACTGGTCTTATGACATTGATTTCATGGCTGAGGGATATTCCATCGTACGTAAGTACCACAATTTTTTGAACCATTTTTATATTTCCTGGGATATTTAAGGTGTACCCAAGTTGAGGTCCTTGTAAGCAGTGCAGCCCTAAATTTTGGGGTGGCTCTGTCTTATTGATTTTCAGTGTTCCCAAGGTATATTCCCTAGACTGGAAGTGCCCTTGGCTCTGTAGCTCTGTTGTTTACTTGTTTTAGGGAACACAATGCACTCCTCCAGAGAGGCAGGTGGCAATTTACATCCCGCCCATCAGCATAACAAGGCTCCCTGTTCTCCAGTGCCTATCATGCCTTTCTGGTTTTTACACATTTTGTGGATGTCCCTTTTGACCGGTGGGAAGTGATACATCTTTGTAGTGCAGATTTGCATTGCCCGCTTGCTTGTTTGGCCAAAAAGGGCGTATGCGTTTTCTCCTGAATATATTCAGGAGAAAACGCATACGCCCTTTTTGGCCAAGTGCATCATTGTCGATGCTGTGCCCCTCTTCCTGTGCTTTAAAGGCGATTCCAGCGTACCTCTGGAAATCTGTTTCCTGCTATTCTGCCTCGCTTTCAAGTCCACCTCGTTGCCTTCCCTCAACAGATTTTTGGACGATAGTTGTCCTTTATTACTCGGCCAGTTTGTGAATTGTTGTGCCCCTGAGCTCCATTTTTCAACTTGTTTTTTGTGAGCTGACCGCAAGTCCAAAATTTTGGTTCAGGACCTATGCTGGTTCCCGGTGGGTGGCTGAGACTTTGGTTAATTCTTCTTCCTGCCGGGAAATTAGATTGATATGTGCCCGTCCAAATGCCTAACAGCTACTCTCTCATTGGTTCTCCCTCTTCCCTTTCATCCTCTGCCAAATTGGCAACCTGTGCGAACCAGGAGGTTAAAGGGGCTGTCTCTCCAAGTTGGGAGGTTGATAGTAAAGCAGATGGAAAGTCAAACCGCAGCACCAGGATAGGGACTATTCGTTGAGTTTTAGAAACCTTTCGTATTCACAGTGTGTCCGTTCTCTAAGTTTCCCATACATGTTATAGCTGTAGTAATATTCCCTTCAACCTGGAGAGTTGGGACCCATGGAATGGGTGCCATGCATTATTGCTTTAAAGGGTCTGCATTTGCTCACCCAATCTCACCAATCCTCTCAGTCCCAAGTGTCCAGCCTTATGCCACATCCAGCTGTCGTTGTAGATAGGGTCATTCCAGGTTTCATCAGAGACCCTGAAGGAATTGTAAAGAATTTCCCAGTATTTTTGTTTTGTTTTTGAAATTCCTTTTTATAGTGGGTTTGAGCTGATTCTCGCTGCCATGTTTATGCCAGTCTAGACACACTTGTTTCCCTTACAGAGACACATGAATACATAGGTTTTAAGATTCTTACTAGTCAGATATATTCCTCTGCGGGAAATATGGGGTTTTGAGTCCCTTTCACTGAGGAAGGTGTAGGTCTTGTCTATTCCATAGTTGGTTTTTGGAACGGTACCTGTGCTTATATCAAACTCTGGGTTTATGCATCACCCCACCTCTGCTTTCCCCTTAAGCATGCATAAGAGTGTTTTCTAAATATGAGACTCTGTTCCCTTTCCTAATTCCTTCCATGTGTAGCCATGTTTATGTACCCTCATAAGTGATATCTTATGATAAGTTTATTTTTCTGTGTGATTTTTTCAGTTAGAATCATCGTACATGAATCCCGTCATTATGCTGCTACTGGCCTTATGACATTGACTTCATGGCTGAGGGATATTCCATCATACGTATGTACCACAATTTCTTTACCATTTTTGTCTTTCCTGGTATTTATAAGGTGTCCGAAGTCGAGGTTCTTGTAAGCAGTGCTGCCATAAATTTTGAGGTGGCTGTGTCTTATTGATTTTCAATTTTCCCAAAGTATATTCCCGTGACTGGAAGTGCCTTAGGTTGTGAAGCACTGTTGTTTACTTCTTTTTGGGAACACAATGCACTCCTCCAGAGTGGCTGTCGGCAATTTACATCCCACCCATCCGCATAACAAGGCTCCCTGTTCTCCAGATCCTGTCTTGCCTTTCCTGTTTTTACACATTTTACGGATGTCCCTTTTGACCGGTTGGAAGTGATACTTCTTTGTAGTGCAGATTTGCATTGTGCGGTTGCTTGGTTGGCCAAAATGGGCGTATGCGTTTTCTCCTGAATATATTCAGGAGAAAACGCATGCGCCCTTTATGGACAATTCCATAATTGTCGAAGTTGTGATGCTTTTCCTGTGTTTAAAGGCGATTCCAATGTACTTCTGGAAATCTGTTTCGTGCACTTCTGCCTCTTTTTCAAGTCCGCCTCATGGCTTTCTCTCAACAGATTTTTGGAAGAGAGTAGTCCTTTATAACTCTGCAAGTTAGTGAATTGCTGTGCCCCTGAGCTCCATTTTTCCACTCGCGTTTTTGTGAGCTGACTGCCAATCCACAATTTTGCTTCAGGACCTATACTGGTTCCATTGGGGGGGCTGGCTCAGAGTTTGTTAATTCTTCTTTGTGACGGGAATTTAGAGTGACATGTGGCCATCCAAATGCCTACTGCTACTCTCTAATTGTTTCTCCCTCTTCCCTTATATCCTCTACACAACGTGCCAACTGTGCGAACCAGGAGGTTATAGGTGCTGACTCTCCAATTTGGGAGATTGATACTAAAGCAGTTGGAATGTCAAACTGGTGCACAAGGAGAGAAAAAAAATTAGTAGCGTTTTAGAAACCTTTCACCATCAGATGGTGTCCATTCTCTAGGTTTCCCATACATGTTATAACTGTACTGATATTCCCTTCTACCTGGAGAGTTGGGACCCATGGAATGGGTGCCAGGTATTATTGCTTTAAACAGTCTGCATTTTCTCACCCAATCTCACCAATCCTCTCAGTCCCAAGTGACCAGCCTTATGCCACATCCAGCTGTCATTGTAGACAGTGTCATGCTAAGTTTCATCAGAACCCCTGAAGGTATTGTGTAAGAATTTCACTGTTTATTTGTTTTGTTTTGAAATTCATTTTTATAGTGGGTTTGAGCTGATTCTCTCTGCCGTGTTTATGTCATTCTAGACACACTTGGTTACCTTATGGAGACATATCAATACATAGGTTTTAAGATTCTTACTAGTCAGATATACTACTCTTCGGGGAATAGGGGTGTTGAGCCCCGTTCAGTGAGGAAAGAGTAGGCCTTGTCTATTTTGTATTTGGATTATGCAACCGTACCTGTGCTAATATCAAACTCTGGTTTTATGCATCACCCCACCACTCCTTTCCTCTTGAGCAGGCATAAGAGTGTTTTCTAAATGTGAGACTCTTCACTTTCCTAATTCAGTTCATGTGTAGCCATGTTTACAAGACCTTCATAAGTGATATCTTATGATAAGTTTCTTTTTCTGTGTGACTTATTTCAGTTAGAATCATCGTACATGAATCCACTCATTATGCTGCTACTGGCCTTATGACATTGATTTCATGGCTGAGGAATATTCCATCGTACGTATGTACCACAATTTCTTTACTATTTTTGTCTTTCCTGGGATATTTAAGGTGTCCCGAAGTCGAGGTTCTTGTAAGCAGTGCTGCCCTATATTTTGGGTTGGCTGTGTCTTATTGATTTTCAATTTCCCCAAGGTATATTCCCATGACTGGAAGTGCCTTAGGTTGTGAAGCTCTGTGGTTTAATTCTTTTAGGGAACACAATGCACTCCTCCAGAGTGGCTGTTGGCAATCTGCATCCCACCCATCAGCAAAACAAGGCTCCCTGTTCTCTAGAGCCCCTCTTACCTTTCTGGTTTTTACACATTTTACGGATATCCCTTTTGACTGGTGGGAAGTGATACTTCTTTGTAGTGCAGATTTGCATTGTGCGGTTGCTTGGTTGGCCAAAATGGGTGTATGCGTTTTCTCCTGAATATATTCAGGAGAAAACGCATGCTCCCTTTATGGACAATTCCATAATTGTCGAAGTTGTGATGCTTTTCCTGTGTTTAAAGGTGATTCCAATGTACTTCTGGAAATCTGTTTCGTGCAAATCTCCCTCATTTTCAAGTCCGCCTCATGGCTTTTCCTCAACAGATTTTTGGAAGAGAGTAGTCCTGTATAACTCTGCAAGTTAGTCAATTGCTGTGCCCCTGAGCTCCATTTTTCAACTTGTGTTTTTGTGAGCTGACCGCAAACCCACAATTTTGCTTCAGGACCTATACTAGTTATGGGGGTGGGGCAGGCTGAGAGTTTGGTTAATTCTTCTTCGTGACAGGAAATTAGAGTGACATGTGGCCGTCCAAATGCCTACAGCTACTCTCTCATTGGTTCTCCTTCTTCCCTTATATCGTCTGCACAATGTGCCAACTCTGCGAACCAGGAGGTTATAGGGGCTGACTCTCCAAGTTGGGAGATTGATATTAAAGCAGTTGGAATGTCAAGCTGCAGCACATGTAGGGAAAAAAAATTAGTAGAGTTTTAGAAACCTTTCACCATCAGAGGGTGTCCATTCTCTAGGTTTCCCATACATGTTATAACTGTAGTGATATTCCCTTCTACCTGGAGAGTTGGGAACCATGGAAGCAGTGGCAGGCATTATTGCTTTAAAGCGTCTGCATTTTCTCACCCAATCTCACCAATCCTCTCAGTCCCAGGTGAACAGCCTTATGCCACATCCAGCTGTTGTTGTAGATAGGGTCATTCCAAGTTTCATCAGAACCCCTGAAGGTGTTGTGTAAGAATTTCACTGTTTCTTTGTTTTGTTTGGAAATTCCTTTCTATAGTGGGTTTGAGCTGATTCTCACTGCCGTGTTTATGTCATTCTAGACACACTTGGTTCCCTTATGGGGACATATCAATACATAGGTTTTAAGATCCTTATTAGTCAGATATATTTCTCTGTGGGGAATAGGGGTGTTGAGTCCCATTCACTGAGGAAGGAGTCGGGCTTGTCTCTTCTGTATTTGGATTATGGAATGGTACCTGTGTTAATATCAAACTCTGGTTTTGTGTGTCTCCCCACCTCTGCTTCCCCTTAAGCAAGCATAAGAGTGTTTTCTAAATCTGAGACTCTGTTCTCTTTCCTAATTCAGTTCATATGTAGCCAGGTTTACATTCCCTTCATAAGTGATATCTTATATCAGAATGCACCATGGCCCTTGTCATAATAATGCTCCATGACCCCTGTCATCACAATGCTCCATTCCCTGGTTATCACAATGCTCCATGTCCCTTGTCATAACAATTCTCCACGTACTTGTCATCACAATGCTACATGACACTTCTCATCACAAAGTTACATGCTCGTTTCATCACAATTCTCCATGCACTTGTCATTGCAATGTTCCATGACCCCTGTCATAGCAAGCTCCAAGTGTTTGTCATCACAATGCTTCACGACTTTATCATCAAAATTCTCAATGGCACTTTTCATCACAATGTTCCATACTCTTGTCATCACAATGCTCCATGCCCTTGTCATCACAATGCCCCATGACCCCTGTCATCACAATGCTCCCTGACACCTGTCATCTCAATGCTTCATGTCCCTTGTCATTACAGTGCTCCATGATGCTCGTCATCACAATTACCCATGGACTTCTCATCACAATGCTCCACGGTTTTGCCATCACAATGCTCCATGCCCTGGTCATCTCAAAGCTCAATGTCCCTTGTCCTCTCAATTCTCCACGTCCTTGTCATCACAATGCTCCATGGCACTTCTCATCAAAATGTTATATGCTCTTGTCATAACAATACTCCATGCACTTGTCATCGCAATGCTCCATGACCCCTGTCATAGGAAGCTCCATGCACTTGTCATCACAATGTTTCAGGACATGGACATTAAAATTATCAATGGCCCTTGTCATCTCACTGCTCCATGCGCTTATCATCACAATGCTCCTTTACCTTTGTCACAACAATCCTCCATGACACTTGGCATCACAATGCTCCGTGCTATTGTCATCACAATGGAACATGACATATGTCATCACAATGCTCCCTGACACCTGTCTTCACAATACTCCATGGCCTTGTCATCACAATGCTCCATGCCCTTGTCATCACAATGTGCCATGCCCACTGTCATCAAAATAATCCATGAAACTTGTCAGACCAAAGCTCCATGCCACCTTTCATCACAATGCTCCATGAACCCTGTCATCACAATGCACCATGCCCATCATCATAATGCTTCATGCTCTTGAAATCACAATGAAATCAAAATGCTCTATGACCTCTGTCATCACAATGCTCCAAACCCTTGTGATCACAATGTTCCATAACACTTGTCATCACAATACCCCATGACGCTAGTCATCACAATTATCCATGGACTTCTCATCACAATGCCCCATGACATTTGTCATCACAATGCGCAATACACATGTCATCACAATGCTCCCTGACTCTTGCTATCAGTATGCTCCCTGAACCCTTTCATGACAAGGCTCCATGCCTTTTTCATCACAATTATCCATGCCATTTTCATCACAATGCTCCAAGACCCCTGTAATCACAATGCTCCATGCCCTTGTCATCACAAAGCTCCATGATGCATGTCATCAGAATCCTCCATGCCCTTCTCATCACAATGCTCCATGCCCTTGTCATCACAATGCTCGAAGACCCCTGTAATCACAATGGTCCATGCCCCTTTTCATCAGAATGCTCCATGAGACTTGTCATCACAAGGCTCCATGGTCTTCTCATCACAATGCTCCAGGACTTTGTCATCAAAATGCTCCATTCCCTTATCATCACAATGCTCCATGACCCCTGTCATCACAATACTCCATGAACATTTTCAGCCCAATGCTCCATGACCTTCTCATCACAATGCTCCATGACCAATATCATCACAATGCTCCATGACCACAGTCATCACAACGCTCAATATCACCTGACAACACAATGATCTGGGACTCTTGTCATCACAATGCTCCATTCCCTAGTCATCACAATGCTCCATGACCCCTGTCATCACAATACTCCATGAACATTTTCAGCCCAATGCTCCATGACACTTGTCATCACAATGATGCATGCCCTTGTCATCCCAATGCTCCATGACCCCTGTAATCACAATGCTCCGTGACGCTTGTCATCACAGTGCTCCATGACACCTGTCATCACAATGCTCCATGCCTTTGTCAGCAAAATGCTACATGACCTTGTCATTACAATGTTCTATGCACTTGTCATCACAATACTGCATTACCATTGCCATCACAATCCTCCATGAACCTTGGGATCACATTGCTCCATGCCCTTGTCATCACAATGCTCCATGCTCCTTGAAATCAAAATGATCCATGACCGCTGTCATCACAATGCTCCAAACCCTTGTGATCACAATGTTCCATAACACTTGTCATCACAATGCTCCATGATGCCTGTCATCACAATACTCCATGCCCTTTTCATCACAATGCTCCATGACCTTTGTCATCACAATTCTCGATACACTTGTCATCACAATGCTCCCTGACACTTGTCATCAGAATGCTCCTTGAACCCTGTCACAAAAAGGCTCCATGACTTTTTCATCAAAATGCACCTTGCCATTTTCAACACAATGCTCCATGCCATTGTCATCAAAATACTCCACAAGCTTGTCATCAGAATGCTCCATGTCCCTTGTCATCACAATTTTCCATGCACTTGTCAGCACAATGCTCCCTGACCCTTGTCATCACAATGCTCCAAGCCATTGTCATCACAATGCTCCATTACCTTTGTCATCAGAATCCTCCATGACACTTGGCATCACAATGTTCCATGGCATTGTCATCACAATGGGCCATTACATATGTCATCACAATGCTCCCTGACACCTGTCTTCACAATAATGAATGACCTGGTCATCACAATGCTCCATGCCCTTTTCATCACAATGCGCCATTCCAACTGTCATCGCAATAAGCCATGAAACTTATTAGACCAATGCTCCATGCCCTTGTCATCACAATGCCCCATGCCCTTGTTATCACAATGCTCCATGACCCCTGTCATCACAATGCTCTGTGACTCCAGTCATCACAAGGCTTCATGACCTTTGTCATCACAATGGTCCATGCCCTTGTCATCAACAGTCTCTGTGACCTTTTTAACCACAATGCTTCATGAACTTTTCATCATAATGCTCTTTGACCCTTGTCATCACAATGCTCTATGCCTTTCTCAGCACAATGCTCCATGACCCTTGTCATCACAATGCTCCATGCGCTTGTCAGCACAATGCTCCATGACCCATGTCATCACAATGCACCATGCGCTTGTCATCACAGTGCTCCACAATCTTGTCATCACAATGCTCCATAAACCTTGTCATCACAATGCTCCATGCACTTCAAATCAAAATGCTCTCTCACCACTGATATCACAATGTTACATCACTATTCATCACAATACTCCCTCAACCCTGTCATCACAATGTTCCATGACTCCTGTCATCACAATGCTACATGCACTTATCATCACAATGTTCGATGATCCCTGACATCACAATGTTCCATAACTCCTGTCATCAAAATGCTCCATGACCCTTTTCATCAAAATGCTCCATGACCCCTGACATCACCATGTTACATAACACCTCTCATCAAAATGTTCCATGACACTTTTCATCAAATTGGTCCATGACAATGTCATCACAATGCTCCCTGCCCTTCTCATCACAATGCACCACGCCCTTGTCATCAAAATGCTCCGTGACCTTTGTCATCACAAAGCTCCATGACCCTTGGCATCACAATGCTCCATGCCATTGTCATCACAATACTCCATGAAACCTCTCATCACATTGTTCCATGCAATTGTCATCAAAAAGCTCCATGGTGCTTGTCATCACACTGCTCGATGCCCTTCTCATCACAATGCTCCATGCCCTTGTCATTACAATCCTCCATGACCCATGTATCACTGTGTTCCGTGCCCTTGTCATCACAATGCTCCATGCCCATTCTCATCACAATAATCCATGAAACTTTTCAGACAAATGTTACATGCCCTTGTCATCACAATGCTCCATTACCCCTGTCATAACAATGCTCCATGACCCCTGCCATCACAACGTTCCACGGCCTTGTCATCACAAGGCTCCATGGCCCTTGTCATCACAATGCTCCAAGACCCCTGTAATCACAGTGCTACATGCCCTTGTCATCACAAAGCTCCATGATGCATGTCATCAGAATGCTCCATGCCCTTGCCATCACAATGCTCCATTACCCCTGTGATAACAATGCTCCATGACCCCTGCCATCACGATGTTCCATGGCCTTGTCATCACAAGGCTCCATGACCCTTCTCATCACAATGCTCCAAGACCCCTGTAATCACAATGCTCCATGTCCCTTTTTATCTCAATGATCTATGAACCCTGTCATCACAATGCACCATGCCCATCATCATAATGCTTCAGGCTATTGTCATCACAATGAAATCAAAATTCTCCATGACCTCTGTCATAACACTGCTCCAAACCCTTGTGATCACAATATTCCATAACACTTGTCATCACAATGCCCCATGATGCTCATCATCACAGTTATCTATGGTCTTCTCATCACAATGCTCCATGACCTATGTCATCACAATGCTCAATACACTTGTCATCAAAATGCTCCCAGACACTTGTTCTCTGTATGCTCCTTGAACCCTGTCATGACAAGGCTCCATGCCTTTTTCATCACAATGATCCATGCCTTTTTCATCACAATGCTCCAAGACACCTGTAATTACAATGCTCCATGCCCTTGTCATCACAAAGCTCAGTGACGCATGTCATCAGACTGCTCCTTGGCCTTCTCATCACAATGCTCCATGCCCTTGTCATCACAATTTTCCAAGACACTCTAATCACAATGCTCCATGCCCCTTTTCATCAGTATGCTCCATGAGACTTGTCTCACAAGGCTCCATGGTTTTCTCATCACAATGCTCCAGCACCTTGTCATCACAATGCTTCACGACCTTGTCATGAAAATTTTCAATGGCCCTTGTCATCATAATGCTCCAAGCCCTAGTCATCACAATGCTCCATTATATTTGTCATCACAATCCTCCATTACATTTGGCATCACAATGCTCCATGCCATTGTCATCGCAATGGACCATGACATATGTCATCACAATGCTCCCTGACACCTGTTTTCACAATACTCCATGACCTTCTCATCACAATGCCCCATGCCCTTGTCATCACAATGCCCCATGCCCACTGTCATCACAATAATCTATTAAACTTGTCAGACCAATGCTCCATGCCCCTGTCATCACAATGCTCCATGACCCCTGTCATCACAATGCTCTGTGACTCCAGTCATCACAATGCTTCATAACATTTGTCATCACAGTGGTCCATGCCCACATCATCACAAGGCTCTGTGACCTTTGTAACCACAATACTCCATGAACTTTTCATCACAATGCTCCGTGACCCTTGTCATCACAATGCTCCATGCCTTTGTCAGAACAATGCTCCATGACCCTTGTCATCACAATGTGCCACGTGATTTTCATCACAACGGTCCACAACCTTGTCATCGTAATGCTCCATAAACCTTGTAATCACAATGCTCCATGCACTTCCCATCAAAATGCTCTCTCAACAGAGATATCACAATGTTCCATCACTAGTCATCACAATACTCCCTCACCCCTGTAATCACAATGTTCCATGACCCCTGTCATCACAATGCTACATCCCCTTATCATCACAATGTTCCATGACCCCTGACATCACAATGTTCCATAACCCCTGTCATCAAAATGCTCCATGACCCTTTTCATCCCAAAGCTCCATGACCCCTGACATCACAATGTTCTATAACCCCTGTCATCAAAATGTTCCATTACACTTTTCATCAAATTGCTGCATGACCCTGTCATCAAAATGCTCCCTGCCCTTCTCATCACAATGCACCACGCCCTTGACATCAAAATGCTCCATGACTTTTGTCATCACAAAGCTCCATAACCCTTGGAATCACAATGTTCCATGAACCCTCTCATCACATTGTTCCATGCCCTTGTCATCACAAAGCTCCATGACGCTTGTCAAAACAATGTTCGATGCCCTTCTCGTCACAATGCTCCATGCCCTTCTCATTACAATCCTCCATGACCCATGGATCACAGTGTTCCGTGACCTTGTCATCACAATGCTCCATGCCCACTCTCATCACAATAATCCATGAAACTTTTCAGACCAATGCTCCATGCCCTTCTCATCACAATGCTCCATTACCCCTGTCATAACAATGCTCCATGACCCCTGCCATCACAATGTTCCACACCATTGTCATCACAAGGCTCCATGACCCTTGTCATCACAATGCTCCAAGACCCCTGTAATCACAATGCTCCATGCCCTTGTCATCACAAAGCTCAATGACGCATGTCATCAGAATGCTCCATGGCCTTCTCATCACAATGCTCCTTGCCCTTGTCATCACAATGCTCCAAGTCCCCTGTAATCACAATGCTCCATGCCCCTTTTCATCTCAATGCTCCATGAACGCTGTCATCACAATGCACCATGCCCATCACCATAATGCTTCAGGCTATTGTCATCACAATGAAATCAAAATGCTCCATGACCTCTGTCATCACAATGCTCCAAACCCTTGTGATCACAATGTTCCATAAAACTTATCATCACAACACCCCATGACGCTCATCATCACAATTACCCATGGTCTTCTCATCACAATGCTCCATGAACTTTGTCATCACAATGCTCAATACACTTGTCATCACAATGCTCCGTGACACTTGTCGTCAGTATGCTCCTAGAACCCTGTCATGACAAGGCTCCATGCCTTTTTCATAACAATGATCCATGCCATTTTCATCACAATGCTCCATGCCCTTGTCAGCACAAAGCTCCATGACGCATGTCATCAGAATGCTCCATGGCCTTCTCATCACAATGCTCCATGCCCTTGTCATCACAATGCTCCAAGACCCCTGTAATCACAATGCTTCATGCCCCTTTTCATCAGAATGTTCCATGAGAATTGTCATCACAAGGCTCCATGGACTTCCCATCACAATGCTCCAGGACCTTGTCATCACAGTGCTCAATTCCCTTCTCATTACAATGCTCCATGACCCCTGTCATCACAATACTCCATGAACATTTTCAGCCCAATGCTTCATGACCTTCTAATCACAATGCTCCATGACCCATATCATCACAGTCCTCCATGACCACTGTCATCACAACACTCCATGACCCCTGACAACACAATGATCCGGGACTCTTGTCATCACAATGCTCCATTCCCTTGTCATCACAATGCTCCATGAACATTTTCAGCCCAATGCTCCATGACACTTGTCATCACAATGATCCATGCCCTTGTCATCCCAATGCTCCATGACCCCTGTAATCACAATGCTCTGTGACGCTTATCATCACAGTGCTCCATGACCCTTATCATCACAATTCTCCATGCCTGTGTCATCAAAATCCTACATGACCTTGTCATCACAATGCTCCATGAGCTTGTCATCACAATACTCCATTACCATTTTCATCACAATCCTCCATGAACCTTGGGATCACATTGCTCCATGCCCTTGTCATCACAATGCTCCATGCTCCTTGAAATCAAAATGGTCCATGACCTCTGTCATCACAATGCTCCAACCCCTTGTGATCACAATGTTCCATAACACTTGTCATCACAACACTCCATGATGACTGTCATGACAATACTCCATGCACTTGTCGTCACAATGCTCCATGACCTTTGTCATCACAATTCTCAATACACTTGTCATCACAATGCTCCCTGACACTTGTCGTCAGAATACTCCTTGAACACTGTCATGAAAAGGCTCCATGCCTTTTTCATCAGAATGCTCCATGCCCTTTTCATCACAACGCTCCAGGTCATTGTCATCACAATACTCCACAAGCTTGTCATCAGAATGCTCCATGATCATTGTCTTCAGAATGCTCCATGATCATTGTCTTCAGAATGCTCCATACCCCTTGTCATTACAGTGTTCCATGACGCTCGTCATCACAATTATCCATGGTCTTCTCATCACAATGCTCCACGGTCTTGCCATCACAATGCTCCATGCCTTGGTCATCACGATGCTCCATGTCCCCAGTCATCACAATGCTCCATGACCCCTGTCATCACAATGCTCCATACCCCTTGTCATTACAGTGCTCCATGACGCTCGTCATCACAATTATCCATGGTCTTCTCATCACAGTGCTCCACGGTCTTGCCATCACAATGCTCCATGCCCTGGTCATCACAATGCTCCATGTCCCCTGTCATCACAATTCTCCACGTTCTTGGCATCACTATGCTCCATGATACTTCTCATCACAGTGTTACATGTTTTGTCATCACAATTGTCTATGCACTTTTCATCGTAATGCTCCATGACCCCTGTCATAGCAAGCTCCATGTGATTGTCATCACAATGCTTCATGAACATGTCATCAAAATTCTCAATGGCCCTTGTTATCACAATGCGCCATGACCCTTGTCATCACAATGCTCCAAGCCCTTGTCATCAAAATGCTCCATTACCTTTGTCATCACAATCCTCCATGACACTTGGCATCACAATGCTACATTCCATTGTCATTGCAATAGATCATGACATATGTCATCACAATGCTCCCTGAAACCCTTGTTCACAATACTCCATGCCCTTGTCATCACAATGCTCCATGCCCTTGTCATCACAATGCGCCATACCCACTGTCATCACAATAATCCATGAAACTTGTCAGAAAAATGCTCCATGAACCTGTCATCACAAGGCTCCATGCCCTTTCATCACAATGCTCTATGACCCCTGTCATCACAATGCTCCATGACTCCAGTCATCACAATGCTTCATTACCTTTGTCATCACAATGGTCCATGCCCTCGTCATCACAAGGCTCTGTGACATTTGTGACCACAACACTCCATGAACATTTCATCACAATGCTCGGTGACCCTTGTCATCACAATGCTCCATGCCTTTGTCAGCACATTACTCCATGACACATGGCATCAAATGTGCCATGCGCTTGTCATCACAATGCTCCACATCGTTGTCATCACAATGCTCCACAAACCTTGTCATCACAATGCTCCATGCGTTTGTCAGCACAATGATCCGTGACCCATGTCATCACAATGTGCCCTGCGTTTCTCATCACAATGCTCCACAGCCTTGTCATCACAATGCTCCATGCACCTCTCATTAAAATGCTCTCTCACCACTGATATCACAATGTTCCATCACTAGTCAACACAATACTCCCTCCACCCTGTCATCCCAATGTTCCATGACCCTTGTCACAACAATGCTACATGCTCTTATCATCACAATGCTCCATGACCCCTGACATCACAATGTTCCATAAACCCTGTCATCACAATGCTCCATGACCCTTTTCATCACAATGCTCCATGACCCCTAACATCACAATGTTCCATAAACACTGTCATCAAAATGTTCCATGACCCTTTTCATCCAATTGCTCCATGACCCTGTCATCACAATTCTCCCTGCCCTTCTCATCACAATGCACCACGCCCTTGTCATCAAAATGCTCCATGGCCTATGTCATCACAAAGCTCCATGACCCTTGGAATCACAATGCTCCATGCCATTGTCATCACAAAGCTCCATGAAACCTCTCAACACATTGCTCCATGCCGTTGTCATCACGAAGCTCCATGACGCTTGTAATCACAATGCTCCATACCCTTGTCATTGCAATCCTCCATGGCACATGTATCACTGTGTTCCGTGCCCTTGTCATCACAATGCTCCATGCTCACTCTCATCACAATAATCCATGAAACTTTTCAGACCAATGCTCCATGCCCTTGTCATCACAATGCTCCATTACACCTGTCATAACAATGCTCCATGACCCCTGCCATCATAATGTTCTACGGCCTTGTCATCACAAGACTCCATGACCCTTGTCATCACAATGCTCCAAGACCCCTGTAATCACAATGCTCCATGCCCATGTCATCACAAAGCTCCCTGACGAATGTCATCAGATTGCTCCATGGCCTTCTCATCACAATACTCCGTGCCCTTGTCATCACAATGCTCCAAGACCCTTGTTATTACAATGATCCATGCCTCTTTTCATCTCAATGCTCCATGAACCCTGTCATCACAATGCACCATGCCCATCATCATAATGCTTCATGCTATTGTCATCACAGTGAAATCAAAATTCTCCATGACCTCTCTCATCACAATGCTCCAAACCCTTGTGATCACAATGTTCCATAACACTTGTCATCACAACGCCCCATGACGCTGGTCATCACAATTATCCATGGACTTCTCCTCACAATGCTCCATGACCTTTGTCATCACAATTCTCAATACACTTGTCATCACAATGCTCCCTGACACTTGTCATCAGTATGCTCATTGAACCCTGTCATGACAAGTCTCCATGCCTTTTTCATCACAAGGATCCGTGCCCTTTTCATCACAATGCTTCATGCCATTGTCATCACAATACTCCACAAGCTTGTCATCAGAATGCTCCGTGACCCTTGTCATCTCAATGATCCATGACCCCTGTCATCACAATGCTCCATGACACCTGTCATCACAATGCTTGATGCCCCTTGTCAATACAGTGCTCCATGATGTTCGTCATCACAATTATCCATGGTCTTCTCATCACAGTGCTCCACGGTCTTGCCATCACAATGCTCCATGCCCTGGTCATCACAATGCTCCATGTCCCCAGTCATCACAATGCTCCATGACCCCTGTCATCACAATGCTCCATACTGCTTGTCATTACAGTGCTCCATGACACTCGTAATCACAATTGTCCATGGTCTTCTCATCACAATGCTCCACGCCCTTTTCATCAAAATGCTCCATGACCCTTGTCATCACAATGCTCCATGATCAGTGTCATAACAATGCTCCATGACCCCTGTCATCACAAGGCTCCAAACAACTTGTCATTACAGTGTTCCATGATGCTCCTCATCACAATTATCCATGGTCTTCTCATCACAATGCTCCACGGTCTTGCCATCATAGTGCTCCATGCCTTGGGCATCACAATGCTCCATGTCCCCGGTCATCACAATGCTCCATGACCACTGTCATCACAATGCTCTATACCCCTTGTCATTACAGTGCTCCATGACCCTCGTCATCACAATTATCCATGGTCTTCTCATCACAATGCTCCACGATCTTGCCATCGCAATGCTCCATACCATGGTCATCATAATGCTCCATGTTCCCTGTCATCACAATTGTCCACGATCTTGGCATCACTATGCTCCATGACACTTCTCATCACAGTGTTACATGCTTTGTCATCACAATTCTCTATGCACTTGTCATCGCAATGCTCCATGACCCCGTCATAGCAAGCTCCATGTACTTGTCATCACAATACTCCATGCCCTTGTCGTCACAATTCTCCATGACTTTTGTCATCACAATGCTCCCTGACACTTGTCGTCAGAATGCTCCCTGAAAACTGTCATGAAAAGGCTCCATGTCTTTTTCATCACAATGCCCCATGCCATTTTCATCAAAATGCTCCATGTCATTGTCATCAAAATACTCCACAAGCTTGTCATCAGAATGCTCCATGAAACTTGTCATCACAATGCTCCATGACCCCTGTCATAACAATGCTCCATACCCCTTGTCATTACAGTGCTCCATGACGCTCATCATCACAATTATCCATGGTCTTCTCATCACAATGCTCCATGGTCTTGCCATCACAATACTCCATGCCCTGGTCATTACAATGCTCCATGTCCCCTGTCATCACAATTCTCCACGTTCTTGGCATCACTGTGCTCCATGATGCTTTTCATCACAGTGTTACATGCTTTGTCATCACAATTCTCTATGCACTTGTCATCTCAATGCTCCATGATCCCTGTCACAGCAAGCTCCATGTGATTGTCATCACAATGCTTCATGAACATGTCATCAAAATTCTCAATGGCCCTTGTTATCACAATGCTCCATGACCCTTGTCATCACAATGCTCCAAGCGCTTGTCATCAAAATGCTCCATTACCTTTGTCATCACAATCCTCCATGACACTTGGCATCACAATGCTCCATTCCATTGTCATCGCAATGGACCATGACATATGTCATCACAATGCTCCCTGACACCCTTCTTCACAATACTCCATGACCTTCTCATCACAATGCTCCATGCCCTTGTCATCACAATGCGCCATGCCCACTGTCATCACAATAATCCCTGAAACTTTTCAAACCAATGCAACATGCCCCTGTCATCACAATGCTCCATGCCCTTTCATCACAATGCTCTATGACCCCTGTCATCAAAATGCTCCGTGACTCCAGTCATCACAATGCTTCATGACCTTTGTCATCACAATGGTTCATGCCCTCATCATCACAAGGCTCTGTGACCTTTGTCACCACAGCGCTCCATGAACATTTCATCACAATGCTCGGTGACCCTTGTCCTCCCAATGCTCAATGCCTTTGTTAGCACAATACTCCATGACCCATGGCATCACAATGTGCCATGCGCTTGTCATCACAATGCTCCACATCTTTGTCATCACAATGCTCCATAAACCTTGTCATCACACTGCTCCATGCACTTCTCATCAAAATGCTCTCTCACCACTGATATCACAATGTTCCATCACTAGTCAACACAATACTCCCTCACCCCTGTCATCACAATATTCCATGACCCTTGTCACAACAATGCTACATGCCTTTATCATCACAATGCTCCATTCCCCTGACATCACAATGTTCCATAACCCCTGTCATCACAATGCTCCCTGCCCTTCACAACAGAATGCACCACACCCTTGTCATCAAAATGCTCCATGACCTTTGTCATCACAAAGCTCAATGACCCTTGTCATCACAATGCTGCATGCCATTGTCATCACAATGCTCCATGAACCCTCTCATCACATTGTTCCATGCCCTTATCATCACAGGCTCCATGATGCTTTTCATCACAATGCTCGATGCCATTCTTATCACAATGCTCCTTGCGCTTCTCAATACAATCCTCCATGACCCATGTATCACAGTGTTCCATGCCCTTGTCATCACAATGCTCCTTGCCCACTCTCATCACAATAATCCATGAAACTTTTCAGACCAATGCTCCATGCCCTTGTCATCACAATGCTCCATTACCCCTGTCATAACAATGCTCCATGACCCCTGCCATCACAATGTTCCACAGCCTTGTCATCACAAGGCTCCATGACCCTTGTCATCACAATGCTCCAAGACCCCTGTAATCACAATGCTCCATGCCCTTGTCATCACAAAGCTCCATGATGCATGCCAACAGAATGCTCCATGGCCTTCTCATTCACGATGTTCCATGCCTTTGTCATCACAATGCTCCAAGACTCCTGTAATCGTAATGCTCCATGCCCCTTTTCATCTCAATGCTCCATGAACCCTGTCATCACAATGCACCATGCCCATCATCATAATGCTTCAGGCTATTGTCATCACAATGAAACCAAAATGCTCCATCACCTCTGTCATTACAATGCTCCAAATCCTTGAGATCAATATGTTCCATAACACTTATCATCACAACGCCCCATGACGCTCGTCATCACAATTATCCATGGTCTTCTCATCACAATGCTCCATGACCTTTGTCATCACAATACTCAATACCCTTGTCATCACAATGCTCCCTGACACTTGTTGTCAGTTTGCTCCTTGAACCCTGTCATGACAAGGCTCCATGCCTTTTTCATCACAATGATCCATGCCATTTTCATCACAGTGCTCCAAGACCGCTGTAATCACAATGCTCCATGCCCTTGTCATCACAAAGCTCCATGATGCATGTCATCAGAACGCTCCATGGCCTTCTCATCCCAATGCTCCATGCCCTTGTCATCACAATGCTCCAAGACCCCTGTAATCACAATGCTCCATGGCACTTTTCATCAGAATGCTCCATGAGACTTGTCATCACAAGGCTCCATGGTCTTCTCATCACAGTGCTCCAGTACCTTGTCATCACAATGCTCCATGACCCCTGTCATCACAGTACTCCATGGACATTTTCAGCCCAATGCTCCATGACCTTCTCATCACAATGCGCCATGACCCCTGTCATCACAATGCTCCATGACCACTGTCATCACAACGCTCCATGAACCCTGACAACACAATGATCCGGGACTCTTGTCATTAAAATGCTCCATGACCATTGTCATCACAATGATCCATGTGCTTGTCATCCCAATGCTCCATGACCCCTGTAATCACAATGCTCCGTGATGCTTGTCATCACAGTGCTCCATGAACCTTGTCATCATAATGCTCCTTGCCTTTGTCAACAAAATGGTACATAATCTTGTCATCACAATTCTCCATGCGCTTGTCATCACAATCCTCCATGACCATTGGGATCACATTGCTTCATGCCCTTGCCATCTCTCTCTTGCCTTTCTGGTTTTTACAGATATTCGGATGTCCCTTTTGACCGGTGGTAAGTGACAATTCTTTGTAGTGTGGATTTGTATTGTGCGCTTGCTTGATTGGCCAAAAAGGGCGTATGCGTTTTCTTCTGAATATATTCAGGAGAAAAGGCATACGCCCTTTTTGGCCAAGTGCATCTCTGTCCAAGTTGGGATGCTTTTCCTGTGCTTTAAAGGCGATTCCAATTTACCTCTTGAAATATGTTTTGTGCAATTCTGCCTCATTTTCAAGTCCGCTTCATTGCCTTCCCTCAACAGATTTTTGGAAGAGAGTAGTCCTTTATAAGTCTGCAGGTTTGTGAATTGCTGTGCCCCTGAGCTCCAATTTTCAAATCCCATCTTTGTGAGCTGGCCGCAAATCCACAATTTTGCTTCAGGACCTATACTGGTTCCAGGGGTCGCTATATTGGTCCCCTGTGGGTGGTTGAGGCTTTGGTTAATTCTTCTTCCTGCCGGGAACTTAGAGTGACATGTGCCCGTCCAAATGCCTACATCTACTCTCTGATTGGTTCTCCCTCTTCCCTTTCATCCTCTGCACAATTAGCAAACTGTGCGAACCAGGAGGTTGTAGGGGCTGACTCTCCTACGTTGGGAGATTGATAGTAAAGCAGTTGGAATGCCAAAGTGGAGCACAAGGAGAGGAAAAATTAGGAGAGTTTTAGAAACCTTTCGCCATCACAGGGTGTCCATTTTCTAGGTTTCCCATACATGTTATAATTGTAGTGATATACCCTTCTACCTGGAGATTTGGGACACATGGAATGGTGGCATGCATTACTACTTTAAAAGGTCTGCATTTTCTCTCCCAATCTCACCAGTCCTCTCAGTCCCAAGTGTCCAGGCTTATGTCTCATCCAGCTGTCTTTGCAGATAGGGTCATTCCAGGTTTCATCAGAAACCCTGAAGGAATTGTGTAAGAATTTCGCTGTTTTTTGGGGTTTTTTTTTGAAATTCATTTTTATAATGGGGTTGAGCTGATTTTCACTGACGTGTTTATGCCAGTCTAGACACAATTGATTCCCTTACGGAGACATATCAATACATAGGTTTTAAGATTCTTAGTAGTCAGATATATTCCTCTGTGGGGCATAGGGGTGTTGAGTCCCGTTCACTGAGGAAGGTGTAGGTCTTGTCTATTCTGTATTTGGTTTATGGAATGGTACCTGTGCTAATATCAAACTCTGGTTTTATGCATCACCCCACCTCTCCTTTCCCCTGAAGCAGGCATAAGAGATTTTTGCTAAATGTGAGACTGTGTTCTCTTTCCTAATTCAGTTCATGTGTTGTGATATTGACATTCCCTCTATAAGTGATATCTTATGATAAGATTCTTTTTCTGTGTGACTAATTTCCCTTAAAATCATCATACCTAAATCCACTCTTTATGCTGCTACTGGCCTTATATACAATGATTTCACGTCTGAGTGATATTCCGTTGTACAAAATTACCACAAGTTCTTTATGCATTTCTCTTTTTCCTGGGATATTTTAGGTGTACCAAAGTTGAGGTTCTTGTATGCAGAGCAGCCCTAAACTTTGGGGTGCCTGTGTCTTATTGACATTTAGTCTTGCCAAGTTATATGTCCATGAGTTGAAGTCCCCTTGCTCCGGGGCTTTGTATTTTAGATGTTTTAAAAACAGCATACACTTCTTCAGATTGGCTCTTGGATATTTATACCCCTCCCATCAGCGTGACTAGGCTCCCTGTTTTCCATGGCCTCTCCTGCATTTCTGGTTTGTACACATTTTTTGGATGGCCTTTCTGAGCAGTGGAAATTGAGACTTCTTTGTTGTGCGGATTTGCATTTCCCTCTTGCTTGGTTGGCCAAAAACTCTGCATGTGTTTTTTTCCTGAAGATATTCACGAAAAAAACGTATACACCCTTTTGCCCAACCGCATCATTTTAGAAATTCTGCTGCTTTTCATATGCTTTAAATGTGAGTACAATCTACCTTTTGAAATCTGTTTCCTGCAATTCTGCCTCTCATTCAGATCCTCTTCGTTACCTTACTTGAATATATTTTTGGACGTTGGTTATCATTTATATCTTTGCAGGTCTTGGAATTGTCTGCTCCTGAGCTCCATTTTGCAACTCGCATTTTTTGTTAGCTGGCCGCCAAACCATTGGATTACTTCTGGCCCTATTCTGGTTCTGGGGAGGCAGGCTGAGCCTTTGGTTAATTCTTCTTCCTAATGGGAAATTAGAGTGACATGTGCCTGTCAAAAGTCCTACAGCTAATCTCTCATTGGTTCCCCCGCTTCCCATTTATCCTCTGCACAAATTGCAAACTGTGTGAAACAGGAGGTTAAAGGTGCTGATTCTCCAAGTGGGGAGATTGTTAGTAATGTGGCTGGAATGGCGAACCCCAGCACCAGGAGATCAAAACTGAGGTGCATTTTAGACACCTTTCCTGAGCACACGGTGTACATTCATCTCGGTTTCCCAGGCATGTTTTCGCTGTCAGAAGATTCCCTTGAACCTGCAGATTTGGGACCCATGGAATGGGTACCAGGCAGTATTACTTTAAAAGGTCTGCATTTCCTCACCCAGCCTCTCTAACATCTCTTAGCGTGCATAGCTTCCAGCCTTATATAATCATCCTGCTGTGGGTCTACATGTGTTCAATCCATGTTACATCGTAGCCCTTCAACAAAAGTTGTAAGAATTTTTGTCTGTCTCACTGTTTTTATAAATAGTTTTAAATTTATTTTTATATTGGTTACAGCTGATTTTCAAAGCTCTGTTTTTTGCTGCTGTACATCCACTTGATTCATGTACTGTGAGACAACAATAACTTCTTTTTCAGATGCTTACCAGTCATATGTATTATTTTCCAGTGACTTGAGTGGGCTGAGTGCAGTTCTTTGAGGTACCGTGTAGGCCTTGTCAGTTATTCAATTTGGTACTTGGAATGGTATCTTTGCTAATTTCAACCTCCTGGATAATACCTCACCATTCCCCACCTTTCCCATTTAGCAGCCTTATGTCTATTTTCTACATATTTGACTATGTTTCTGTTTTGTAATTTATTTCATGTGTAGCCATTTTTGATTCCACCTTTAAGTGACATCTTATGATATGTGTCTTTTTCTTTCTGACATATGTCACTTAGAATGATCGTATGTAACTCCTCCAAAGTTGTTACAACTGGCCTTATTTCATTGATTTCTGGATGAGTAATATTCCACTCTACATAAGTACCCCATCTCTTTTATCCATTTTATCCTTCCAGGGACATTTAGGTTATATCCAAGTTGAGGCCCTTTTTAACAGAGAGGTGGTAAACGTTCGGGTGCCTGTTTTCTGTCGATTTTTGTTTTTCCCAAGGTACACGCCCATGAGTGCAAGTGCCCTATGCTCTGTAGCTCATTTTTTAGATGTTTTAGCAAACACAATACACTTCTCCAGAGTGGCCGTTGGCAAATTACATTTCCACTATCAGCCTCACAGGGCTCCCTTTTCTCCTCGCCCTGTCCTGCATTTCTGGTGTTTACACTTTATGTGGATGGCCCTTCTGACTGATGTGAAGTGATACATTTTGTGATATTGATTTCCAGTGCCCACCTGTTGGGTTGGATAAAAAGTGTGTATGGCCTTTACTTGAATATATTCAGAAAAATGCATACACCCTTTTTGGCCAACTGCATCATTGGCGATGTTCAGCCCCTTTTCTTGTGCTTTAATGTGGAGTCCTTTCTACCTCTTCAAATCTGTTTCCTGCCACTCTCCCTTGCTTACAAGTCCTTTTCTGTGACTTACCTCAAGACATTTTTCGACGATAGATATTTTCAACTCTGCAGTTTCATGAATTTTAGTGCCCCTGAGTTCCATTTTTCAACTTGTGTTTTTGGAAACTGGACACAAAACAGCGGGATTTCCTCTAGCCCTATTCTGTTTCCATGGGCAATTCTAGCCTTTGATGAATTTGTCTTCTGGATTGGAAATTAGAGTGGCATGTGCCTGTCCGAACACCTAAGACTTGTCTCTAAATTTTTCTCATCCTTCCGCTTCATCCTCTGGACAAATTCCAAACTGTGTGCAACAGGATGTTGACGGTGCTGATATCCCCAAGTGAGGAGATTGTTAGGAAAGATGCTGGAGGGTTGAACCCGAGCACCAGGCGATGAGGAGATGAGGTGCCTTTTCCAAACTCTTTCCGATCAAACGGTGTACCATCCTCTAGGTGTGACAGGCATGTTTTAGCTGTAGGAAGGGTCCCGTGCATGTAAGGAGAACACCAGGGATTTTTCCAAATCAGTGCCTCCCCGAACCCCAAACTGGGGAATTTTTAAGCTACGGCTACACGTATGTCCTGTAAGGGGCTTGGGAAATAGGCAGAGCCCCAACTTTAGATGACTGAAATCTTCAGGGTCAGAAGCACTCACCATCGGCCTTGCTTAGGTTACATTTTATCTGTCATTGATAGATGATGTCAATAAAAATATCTATTGTTTTTCAGATTATTTCCCCTTATAGGTTATTGCAAAATATTCAGTGTAGCTCCCTGTGCTATACAGTAGTTCCTTGTTGATGATCTATTTTATACATAGCAGTGTGTATGTGTTAATCCCAAACTGTTAATTTATCCCTTCTCCTACCTTTCCCCTTTGGTAATAATAAATTATAAGATTTTATACTTCTCAGAAATGGGGGAGCTGAAAGAGAGGTATCATTTTCAATGGAAAAGCATTCAAAACAAGATTGAAGCTTCAGCCAAGAGTATTCGATGTACATCCATGGAAATAAATCACTTCATTTCTCTAATGTTGACCTGACAAACAAGACAGACGTCTTCACTGAACTTGCTTATAGGAAAGTGAGGGAAATATCAAATGTAAGTCTTAGAAACATCTTATTTTACCCGAGCATTATACACTGCTCTATGTTAACTACAGTTTGGCTCACACATCTGTTCATTGAAGTTAAAATGTTCTCAATTTCTGTTACTGATCCTCCAGAGTGGACCCCAACAGGAGTCCCCGTGCCCAGTGTCATTGGAGCCAACAGATCAAGACTGAGTTTGGTTCAGAAGCAAAGGAAACATTATTTTGAAAACAGAATGGAGAGGTGAGAGCGTGCACTCCCCCATGGGCTGTGGGCTGGCCTGCTGTGTAGGGTCCCCGGCACCGTCAGTGGGAGGCAGGGGATGGAGCTCTCGAGGGCTGCATTGGCTGCAGCTCAGGCTCTATGCCGCGGAGTCTGCATGGGACCCCGCTAGCTGAGGTGTCGACCCAGCCATTCTGCACTAGGAAATCGGGTCTGAAGTGCCGGGTGTGGGACCTCTGCATGCGGAACCCTAGGAGCACGTGAAATTAGACAAAGCACAAAGGAAAAACAGGTTCGACTTTATTTTATTGCCCAGATTCTCTTTTTATCTCCCAGGAATTTTTAATGAACGTTGCCGGAGAGGAACACCTCCTCTGCTTTTTGTTCCGTTCCTTATTCTTGGGGTGTTGAGGGTGCAGACCCCTCTTTTGTAACTGCTTCATGCTGTGGTGGGAGCCCTGATACATGGGGGGAGGGGGAAAACGTCTCCCCTCCAGCCTCCTGGTGAGGTTGATTGTCCCAAGGCCTCCTGCCTCACTTCTCGTCCGCCTGAGCACCAGCATTGGAAGTGTTACAGATTCTAATGACCTTTAAGGGTCCAGGAAAGAGAGGCGCAGGGATGCTGCGGTGGCAGGTTTCACCACACCCCACATATGTTTGGCGACCTTAGGCTGACGGTTTTTGCCAGACTAGATGCTCTGACCAGTAGTCTGTGCTTTCTTTAATTAGGTCCCTGAATTAATGTACAAACAGCACCATGTGTCAGAGCCCTGCCCGCGCAACTCCCAGACAGTCCAGGGTCAGTGGTGATCCAGGACCATGACGTCCACTGAGTCAACGGCCTTTAGAAGTAGCCAGCAGTCCAGCCGGTCATATTGGCCACCATCACCGCGGTGTCTGTAGGGTTTTCTATGGTGAAAGCGTGATATACGTTTCCCCCGCCAAGCTTATTAGCTCCCCTCTGGGTGCAGTAAGTCCTGCAAGCAGTAGTCTGCTCTTTCGGGGCACAGTCTTGTCGTTTTCTGAGAGAAACTCCAGGTCAAGTGATGGTCACACGAGTCATCTTGGGGGCCCGTTGCCCCCTTTTATCTCTCTGGAGGTTGGAGTTGGAGGGCCTCCTCACTCGAGGTCAGTGTGTCCACAGAGCGACCCCTGCAACTTCAGGGCATGATGGGTGGTTAGGATCACCACGTGGGGTCCTTTTCCCTTAGGAGGGAGCTGGCCTTGTGGGCTGCTGATTTCCAGCTTTTTAGATACCCCAGTATCCTGGCCTGATGAGTCGGTGGGCAAAGCCCTTGGTGAACATAGTTTATCATACCTGAAGGGCATTCTTGTGTTGCTCCATTTCAAGTGGTCCCAGTTTTTGCACTAAGGCTCCAAGGGTGATTAACCTTTGACCGGGTATGTAAAGGTCAAAGGGTTTAGCTAAATTAGGGAGTTCCTGGGCAAGGGTCTGTATTGACTGCTCTTTCCATTCTTGAAAGGCTGCTTCTGGATTCTATTCAAAAGGATCATCATCTTTTCGTGTCAGTGTTTCATGTAGAGGCCCAGCTATGACACTGTAGTTAGGGATCCAGATGCAGAAAACCTTGGCCTCCCCAAGAACCCCTAAGCTGTCTTCTAGTTTTAGAAGACGTAAGGCTGCAAATGGCTTCTTCCCTATCCTGGGATGCGTTTCTCCGAATATCTGTGAGAATGAAGCCCAGGCATGTCACCTTAGCCTGGGATATTTGAGCGTTTTTCTTGGACACCTTCTATCCTTTCTTGGCTAGGTAGTTCAGAGGCGTCTTTAGTAGGCCTGGCGATCAGAATGTCATCTGCATATTGAAGGAGGGTTCCCTTTTAAAGAGGTTGAACTTTTAGGTCTTTAGAGGACATTTCCCCAATGATGGTGTGGGGATTTTTGAACCATTGGGGCAGGACGGCCCAGCATTATTGCTTTTGTTGCATGTTGTGTCCTGCCACTCACAAGCCAAAAATTCTTGTGACTCTGAGATGAATGGAATACAGAAGAAGGCATCATTGAAGTCTAATACAGAATGCCATGGCCTGGTGGAAGGTAGAATGACCAGCAGGGAGTAGGAAATAGGAGCTACTGGATGTATATCCTCGGTGGCTTCACTGACTGTCCTGATATACTTTACCAGGTCTCCAGCAGCCCATGGGGCTCTCGTGGTCAGGCCAATCTCAGGATATGGAGCTCACCTGGGCTGCACCCCTACCCCACAGCCCACGGGGCTCTCGTGGTCAAGTCCCTCCCAGGGTATGGAGCTCACCTCTGCAGCTACCCAGCAGCCCATGGGGCTCTCCTACTCAGGCCCTTCCCAGGATACGGAGCTCCCTTGGGAAGGAACCGCAGCAGGGCTGGACACACAGGAACTGTGCACATAGCCCAACTTGCAGAGAACCCCCTGCTCACCTGTCGCTCACAGCTGACACAGAATACCTCAGAGCAGGACTTGAACTAACAAACAGCAGTTCTGACAGGTCTGTGACCATGGCTATCACTCTCTGCAGGCTCTTTCTGCCTGGTCTTCCAGACACTTCCACTGCAGCCAGGGCACCAGGCCTCTGTCTCCACCCACCATCACTCCTCTCCCCGACTCCTGGGTTCCTCTCATTAGGATAGGGTTTTCTTGAAGTTGTTATCCACTCATGGACCAGATAAAATGATAAGAAAACAAGCCGCAGCTGCAGCCCCTTGTCTATCCTGACTCTCAAGAGCCCACACCTGTTCCTAGGGCCTGGCCCGTTTAGCAAGTTTCATTTTCTGCAACTGTGAGCCCCTGAGGGGTGAGGATTGGCTGATTTTTGCAGCCTGAAACTGCCTGCCAGCCCTCCACAGGTGTGCCTGAGTTGAGGGCAATATAAACAGCTCTCCAGTGAGCGACAGCCCTTGTAGCTGTGACTGACGCCATATTCTCTGCCCCGTAGGCAGTGCCGGGGCTGTGCTGGTGGGAGGGAGTGAGGGGCCGTGGTTTTGTGGGTGGCCCAGTGTGAGTGGGGCTCTGCTGGATTTTCTGCAGGAGTTGCCAGGCTGCCACCTGCTAAAGAAGAGGATGTGTCACCGATACCTGCCACTGGAATTTCTCCCCAGGCAGAGGTGAGGAAGTAAAAAAGCAGTGGGGGCCGTGGCAGGAGGGGTATCTCAGGCAGGGAAATGGAAAGCTTCCAGAAGAGCAACTGGGGCCAGGACCATCCTGACTGGCCTGCAGGCACCAAGTCGGCCTGTGTGCTGTCGCTGGTGTGGCTCCAGAGCCCTTCCTCTAAGCTTGCAAGTTCTTGTACATATTCAGGTGATTTACCTGGGAAGGGTGGGAAAAGTTCAACAGCAGCTGGCCTGGGGCTCAGTTCACGGTTACTCACAGATGCCTCGGCATGGCCCCCCCTTTGCAATGATGACGCTCCTTGCATAGGAGTGGGCTGCTGGCTCTATGGGAGATGATTCCCCACCTCTGACCAATTTCAGAATTGTTTACCGCTGGAGCAAGTGCCCTGATAGGGTTTTCCTCTGTCTAACTCGTGGGTTTAGGTTTTTTTTTTCTTTTTTGGTTCAAGTTAGGTTTTATTCCTCTTTTATGTATTTATAGATATAAGCATGGAAATAATTCATTCATATAAATACATCTGTGTGAAGGGAAGAACTTTTTTCTGTTTTATTTTTAAATTTTATTTTTAAAAATTTTGAAATTTAATTTTATTTATTTTTTTATACAGCAGGTTATTATTAGTTATGTGTTTTATGCATATACATGTATACAGGTCAATCCCAGTCTCCCAACTCATCCCAACACCACCTCCCCATGGCTTCCCACACTTGGTGTCCATACGTGTGTTCTCTACCTCTGTGTCTCTATTTCTTCCCTGCAAACCAGTTCATCTGTACCATTTTTCTAGGTTCCACATATATGCATTAATATACAATATTTGTTTGTCTCTTTCTGACTTACTTCATTCTGTATGACAGTCTCTAGATCCTTCGACGTCTCTACAAATGACCCAGTTTCATTCCTTCTTATGGCTGAGTAATATTCCATTTTATATATGTACCACATCTTTATCCATTCGTCTGTCTGTGGGTATTTAGGTTGCTTCCATTACCTGGCTATCGTAAATAGTGCTGAAATGAGCATTGTGGTGAATGTGCCTTTTTGATTTATGGTTTTCTCTGGGTATATGCCCAGAAGTGGGATTGCTGGATCATATGGTAATTCTATTTCTAGTTTTTTTAAGGAAACTCCATACTGTTCTCCATCGTGACTGTATCAATTTACATTTCCACCACTAGTGGAAGAGGGATCCTTTTGTCCACACCCTCCCCAGAATTCGTTGTTTGTAGATTTTCTGATGATGCCAATTGTAACAGGTGTGAGGTGATACCTCATTGTAGTTTTGATTTGCATTTCTCTAATAATTAGTGATGTTGAGCAGCTTTTCATGTGCGTCTTGGCTATCTCTGTGTCTTCTTTGAAGAAACGTCTCTTTTGATCTTCTGCCCATTTTTGTATTGGGTTGTTTGTTTTTTTATATTAAGCTGCATGAGCTCTTTATATATATTGGAGATTAAACCTTTGTCCATTGATTCGTTTGCAAATATTTTCGCCCATTCTGAGGGATGCTTTTTGCCATTCCCGTTTTTTTTAACAAAAAAAGAAAGAAAGAAAAAGAAGCAGAACACTAATGTGTGTAAAATATGCCTTTTGAAACTGTCGTTTTGAAATATGGACATCCTTTGAATTTTTTGGTCGATATATGATCCCAGGATTTGTTTTCAGGGCAGGTGTCATTTACAGGCCTGCAATGATTTTGAATATCAACTGACCATTAGCGCTGGGATTAAAGCTGCTGTTGTGTGAAACGGCCACAAGCTGGCAGCAGTTCTCCCTTACCAAATCTGGTTACTGGGGCAACAGAGCCTCAATGGAAGTCGTGTTCTAGATTGGAATTTAGAATGGAATGTGCCAGGAGAAAGCCCCTCAAGTTTGTCTCACTACTTCTTGTTCGTGTTTTTAATTTAATTTTTTATTTTTTATTACAGCAAATTTGATTACAGTGTTTGGCTTGTTGTAGGTGTGGAAGATGTGGCTCTTTTACACATACACATATGTCTGTTATTCCTGAAATCCTTTTCCCATGTACCTTATGACAGAATGTTGAGTAGTCTTCTCTTGGTATTCTGTAGGTCTTTGGTCATTATATATGTCACCTGTGTTTGTATATGTCTGTTAACCCCAATATCATAATGAAACAAATCCTCACACCTTTCCATTGGTGAACCATAAGTTTGTTAAATGAATCTGTGATTTCCCTTCTCCGTGGAAATATCTGCCCTGGTATCCATTTTTTGGTCACACCTATAAGAAATATGATATGATATGTGTCTTTCACTTTCTGACTTACTACAAGTCACGTGATTACATGTAGACACACCTACGGTGCTGCAAATGTCATTGTGTCCTTTTATTCCTTGGCTTCTATTATGCCTTAGCGAGGTCCATTTTCAACAATGTGATTCCCTGAGGGCTGAGGATTAGCTGACCTGGGTAGCCTGACCCTGCCGGCCGGCCCTCCCCAGGTGTGCCTGGGTTGAGGTCAATATAAACAGCGCTGCAGGCAGCAATAGCCCCTGAAGCTGTGCCTGACTCCATATTCTCTGCCCCGTCAGCAGTCTCGGGGCTGTGCTGGTGGGAGGGAGTGAGGGGCCACGGCTTTGTGGGTGGCCCGGTGTGAGTGGGTCTCTGCTGGACTTTCTGCAGGAGTTGCCAGGCTTCCACCTGTAAAGAAGAGGATGTGTCACCTCTACCATCCACTGGAATTTCTCTCCGGACAGAGGTGAGGAAGGAAAAAAGCAGTGGGTGCTGGGACAGTAGGGGTATCTCAGGCAGGGCAATGGAAAGTTTCCAGAAGAGCGCCCAGGGCCAGGACCATCCTGGCTGGCCTGCTGGCACCAAGTTGGCCTGTGTGCTGTCGCTGGTGTGGCTCCACGCCCCTTCCTCTAGGCTTTCAAGCCCTTGTACATATTCAGGTGTTTTACCTGGGAAGGGTGGGAAAAGTTGAAGAGCAGCTGGCCTGGGGCTCAGCTCACAGTTACTCACAGATGTCTCAGCATTGCCCCCAGCTTTGCAATGAGGACGCCCCTTGCATAGGAGTGGGCTGCTGGCTCTATGGGAGATGATTCCCCACCTCTGACCAATTTCAGAATTGTTTATCGCTGGAACAAGTGCCCTGATAGGGTTTTCCTCTGTCTATCTGCTGGGTTCAGTTTTTTTTTTTTCTTTTTTGGTTCAAGTTAGATTTTATTCCTCTTTTATGTATTTATAGATATAAGCATGGAAATAATTCATTCATATAAATTCATCTGTGTGAAGGGAAGAACTTTTTCCTCTTTTATTTTTAAATTTTATTTTTTAAAATTTTGAAATTTAATTTTATTTATTTTTTTATACAGCAGGTTATTATTAGTTATGTATTTTATGCATATACATGTATACAGGTCAATCCCAATCTCCCAACTCATCCAAACACCACCACCCCATGGCTTCCCACACTTGGTGTACATACGTCTGTTCTCTACCTCTGTCTCTATTTCTTCCCTGCAAACCAGTTCATCTGTACCATTTTTCTAGGTTCCACATATATGCATTAATATACAATATTTGTTTTTCTCTTTCTGACTTACTTCATTCTGTATGACTGTCTCTAGATCCATCGACGTCTCTACAAATGACCCAGTTTCATTCCTTCTTATGGCTGAGTAATATTCCATTTTATATATGTACCACATCTTTATCCATTCGTCTGTCTGTGGGTATTTAGGTTGCTTCCATTACCTGGCTATCGCAAATAGTGCTGAAATGAGAATTGTGGTGAATGTGCCTTTTTGATTTATGGTTTTCTCTGGGTATATGCCCAGAAGTGGGATTGCTGGATCTTATGGTAATTCTATTTCTAGTTTTTTTAAGGAAACTCCATACTGTTCTCCACCGTGACTGTATCAATTTACATTTCCACCACTAGTGGAAGAGGGATCCTTTTGTCCACACCCTCCCCAGAATTCGTTGTTTGTAGATTTTCTGATGATGCCGATTCTAACAGGTGTGAGGTGATACCTCATTGTAGTTTTGATTTGCATTTCTCTAATAATTAGTGATGTTGAGCAGCTTTTCATGTGCATCTTGGCCATCTCTGTGTCTTCTTTGAAGAAACGTCTCTTTAGATCTTCTGCCCATTTTTGTATTGGGTTGTTTGTTTTTTTAATATTAAGCTGCATGAGCTCTTTATATATATTGGAGATTAAACCTTTGTCCATTGATTCGTTTGCAAATATTTTCGCCCATTCTGAGGGATGCTGTTTGCCATTCCCGTTTTTTTAACAAAAAAAGAAAGAAAGAAAAAGAAGCAGAACACTAATGTGTGTAAAATATGCCTTTTGAAACTGTCGTTTTGAAATATGGACGTCCTTTGAATTTTTTGGTCGATATATGAACCCAGGATTTGTTTTCAGGGCAGGTGTCATTTACAGGCCTGCAATGATTTTGAATATCAACTGACCATTAGCGCTGGGATTAAAGCTGCTGTTGTGTGAAACGGCCACAAGGTGGCAGCAGGTCTCCCTTACCAAATCTGGTTACTGGGGCAACAGAGCCTCAATGGAAGTCGTGTTCTAGATTGGAATTTAGAATGGAATGTGCCAGGAGAAAGCCCCTCAAGTTTGTCTCACTACTTCTTGTTCGTGTTTTTAATTTAATTTTTTTATTTTTTATTACAGCAAATTTGATTACAATGTTTGGCTTGTTGTAGGTGTGGAAGATGTGGTTCTTTTACACATACACATATGTCTGTTCTTCCTGGTATCCTTTTCCCATGTACCTTATGACAGAATGTTGAGTAATCTTCTCTTGGTATTCTGTAGGTCTTTGGTGATTATATATGTCACCTGTGTTTGTATATGTCTGTTAACCCCAATATCATAATGAAACCAATCCTCACACCTTTCCATTGGTGAACCATAAGTTTGTTGAATGAATCTCTGATTGCCCTTCTCCGTGGAAATATCTGCCCTGGTATCCATTTTTCGGTCACACCTATAAGAGATATGATATGATATGTGTCTTTCACTTTTTGAGTTACAACAACTCACGTGCTTACCTCTAGACACACCTATGGTGCTACAAATGGCATTGTGTCCTTTTATTCCTTGGCTTCTATTCTGCCTTAGCGAGGTACATTTTCAACAATGTGATTCCCTGAAGGCTGAGGATTAGCTGACCTGGGTAGCCTGACCCTGCCGGCCGGCCCTCCCCTCGTGTGCCTGGGTTGAGGTCAATATAAACAGCACTGCAGGCAGCAATAGCCCCTGAAGCTGTGCCTGACTCCATATTCTCTGCCCCGTCAGCAGTGTCGGGGCTGTGCTGGTGGGAGGGAGTGAGGGGTCACGGCTTTGTGGGTGGCCCGGTGTGAGTGGGTCTCTGCTGGACTTTCTGCAGTAGTTGCCAGGCTTCCACCTGTAAAGAAGAGGATGTGTCACCCATACCTTCCGCTGGAATTTCTCTCCGGACAGAGGTGAGGAAGGAAAAAAGCAGTGGGGGCCGGGACAGGAGGGGTATCTCAGGCAGGGCAATGGAAAGCTTCCAGAAGACCGCCCAGGGCCAGGACCATCCTGACTGGCCTGCAGGCACCAAGTTGGCCTGTGTGCTGTCGCTGGTGTGGCTCCACGGCCCTTCCTCTAGGCTTTCAAGCCCTTGTACATATTCAGGTGTTTTACCTGGGAAGGGTGGGAAAAGTTCAACAGCAGCTGGCCTGGCGCTCAGCTCACGGTTACTCACAGATGCCTCGGCATGGCACCCCGCTTTGTAATGAGGATGCTCCTTTAATAGGAGTGGGCTGCTAGCTCTATGGGAGATGATTCCCCACCTCTGACCAATTTCAGAATTGTTTACCGATGGAGCAAGTGCCCTGATTGTGTTTACCTCTGTCTAACTCGTGGGTTCAGGTTTTTTTTTTTCTTTTTTGATTCAAGTTAGATTTTATTCCTCTTTTATGTATTTATAGATATAAGCATGGAAATAATTCATTCATATAAATACATCTGTGTGAAGGGAAGAACTTTTTTCTGTTTCATTTTTAAATTTTATTGTTTAAAATTTTGAAATTTAATTTTATTTATTTTTTATACAGTAGGTTATTATTAGTTATGTATTTTATGCATATACATGTATACAGGTCAATCCCAATCTCCCAACTCACCCCAATACCACCTCCCCATGGCTTCCCACACTTGGTGTCCATACGTGTGTTCTCTACCTCTGTGTCTCTATTTCTTCCCTGCAAACCAGTTCATCTGTACCATTTTTCTAGGTTCCACATATATGCATTAATATACAATATTTGTTTTTCTCTTTCTGACTTACTTCATTCTGTATGACAGTCTCTTTATCCATCGACGTCTCTACAAATGACCCAGTTTCATTCCTTCTTATGGCTGAGTAATATTCCATTTTATATATGTACCACATCTTTATCCATTCGTCTGTCTGTGGGTATTTAGGTTGCTTCCATTACCTGGCTATCGTAAATAGTGCTGAAATGAGCATTGTGGTGAATGTGCCTTTTTGATTTATGGTTTTCTCTGGGTATATGCCCAGAAGTGGGATTGCTGGATCATATGGTAATTCTATTTCTAGTTTTTTTAAGGAAACTCCATACTGTTCTCCATCGTGACTGTATCAATTTACATTTCCACCACTAGTGGAAGAGGGATCCTTTTGTACACACCCTCCCCAGAATTCGTTGTTTGTAGATTTTCTGATGATGCCAATTGTAACAGGTGTGAGGTGATACCTCATTGTAGTTTTGATTTGCATTTCTCTAATAATTAGTGATGTTGAGCAGCTTTTCATGTGCGTCTTGGCCATCTCTGTGTCTTCTTTGAAGAAACGTCTCTTTAGATCTTCTGCCCATTTTTGTATTGGGTTGTTTGTTTTTTTAATATTAAGCTGCATGAGCTCTTTATATATATTGGAGATTAAACTTTTGTCCATTGATTCGTTTGCAAATATTTTCGCCCCTTCTGAGGGATGCTTTTTGCCATTCCCGTTTTTTTAACAAAAAAAGAAAGAAAGAAAAAGAAGCAGAACACTAATGTGTGTAAAATATGCCTTTTGAAACTGTCGTTTTGAAATATGGACGTCCTTTGAATTTTTTGGTCGATATATGAACCCAGGATTTGTTTTCAGGGCAGGTGTCATTTACAGGCCTGCAATGATTTTGAATATCAACTGACCATTAGCGCTGGGATTAAAGCTGCTGTTGTGTGAAACGGCCACAAGGTGGCAGCAGGTCTCCCTTACCAAATCTGGTTACTGGGGCAACAGAGCCTCAATGGAAGTCGTGTTCTAGATTGGAATTTAGAATGGAATGTGCCAGGAGAAAGCCCCTCAAGTTTGTCTCACTACTTCTTGTTCGTGTTTTTAATTTAATTTTTTATTTTTTATTACAGCAAATTTGATTACAATGTTTGGCTTGTTGTAGGTGTGGAAGATGTGGTTCTTTTACACATATACATATGTCTGTTCTTCCTGGGATCCTTTTCCCATGTACCTTATGACAGAATGTTGAGTAGTCTTCTCTTGGTATTCTGTAGGTCTTTGGTGATTATATATGTCACCTGTGTTTGTATATGTCTGTTAACCCCAATATCATAATGAAACCAATCCTCACACCTTTCCATTGGTGAACCATAAGTTTGTTGAATGAATCTGTGATTGCCCTTCTCCGTGGAAATATCTGCCCTGGTATCCATTTTTCGGTCACACCTATAAGAGATATGATATGATATGTGTCTTTCACTTTCTGACTTACTACAAGTCACGTGATTACCTCTAGACACACCTACGGTGCTGCAAATGGCTTTGTGTCCTTTTATTCCTTGGCTTCTATTCTGCCTTAGCGAGGTCCATTTTCAACAATGTGATTCCCTGAGGGCTGAGGATTAGCTGACCTGGGTAGCCAGACCCTCCCGGCCGGCCCTCCCCAGGTGTGCCTGTGTTGAGGTCAATATAAACAGTGCTGCAGGCAGCAATAGCCCCTGAAGCTGTGCCTGACTCCATATTCTCTGCCCCGTCAGCAATCTCGGGGCTGTGCTGGTGGGAGGGAGTGAGGGGCCATGGCTTTGTGGGTGGCCCGGTGTGAGTGGGTCTCTGCTGGACTTTCTGCAGGAGTTGCCAGGCTTCCACCTGTAAAGAAGAGGATGTGGCACACATACCTTCCACTGGAATTTCTCTCCGGACAGAGGTGAGGAAGGAAAAAAGCAGTGGGGGCCGGGACAGGAGGGGTATCTCAGGCAGGGCAATGGAAAGCTTCCAGAAGAGCGACCACGTCCAGGACCATACTGGCTGGCCTGCAGGCACCATGTTGGCCTGCGTGCTGTCGCTGGTGTGGCTCCACACCCCTTCCTCTAGGCTTTCAAGCCCTTGTACATATTCAGCTGTTTTACCTGGGAAGGGTGGGAAAAGTTCAACAACAGCTGGCCTGGGGCTCAGCTCACGGTTACTCACAGATGCCTCGGGTCCCTTTCACTGACGAAGGTGTAGGTCTTGTCTATTCCATAGTTTGTGTTTGGAACGGTACCTGTGCTTATATAAAACTCTGGTTTTATGCATCACCCCACCTCTCATTCCCCCTTAAGCAGGCATCAGATTGTTTTCCAAAGGTGAGACTCTGTTCTCTTTCTTAACTGAGTTCCAGTGTAGCCATGTTTACAGGATCTTCATAAGTGATATCTTATGATAAGTTTCTTTTTCTGTGTGACTTATTTCACTTAGAAGCATCATACCTCAATCCACTCATTTTGCTGCTACTGGTCTTATGCCATTGATTGCATGGCTGAGGGATATTCCATCGTACGGAAGTACCACAAATTTTTGAACCATTTTTATATTTCCTGGGATATTTAAGGTGTACCCAAGTTGAGGTTCTTGTAAGCAGTGCACCCTTAATTTTGGGGTGGCTCTGTCTTAATGATTTTCAGGTTTCCCAAGGTATATTCCCTAGACTGGAAGTGCCCTTGCCTCTGTAGCTCTGTTCTTTACTTGTTTTAGGGAACACAATGCACTCCTCCAGAGATGCAGTTGGCAGTTTACAACCCGCCCATCAGCAAAACAAGCCTCCCTGTTCTCCAGGGCCGGTCTTGCCTTTCTGGATTTTACACATTTTGTGGATGTCCCTTTTGAACAGTCGGAAGTGATACTTCTTTGTAGTGCAGATTTGCATTTCCCGCTTGATTGCTTGGCCAAAAAGGGCGTATGCGTTTTCTCCTGAATATATTCAGGAGAAAACGCATAGGCCCTTTTTGCTCAAGTGCAACATTGTTGAAGTTGTGCCCCTCATCCTGTGCTTTAAAGTCAATTCCAACGTACCACTTGAAATCTGTTTCCTGCTATTCTACCTAGCTTTCAAGTCCACCCTGTTGCCTTCCCTCCACAGATTTTTGGACAATAGTTGTCTTTATTACTCTGCCTGTTTGTGAACTGCTGTGCCCCTTAGCTCCATTTTTCAACTTGTTTTTTGTGAGCTGACAGAAAGTCCAAAATTGTGGTTCAGGACCTATACTGGTTCCCGGTGGGGGGCTGAGACTTTGGTAAATTCTTCTTCCTGCTGGGAAATTAGAGTGACATGTGGCCGTCCAAATGCCTTAGAGCTACTCTCTCACTGGTTCTCCCTCTTCCCTTTCATCCTCTGCCAAATTGGCAACCTGTGCGAACCAGGAGGTTAAAGGGGCTGTTTCTCCAAGTTGGGAGATTGATAGAAAAGCAGTTGGAAAATCAAACCGGAGCAACAGGAGAGGGACTATTCGTTGAGTTTTAGAAACCTTTCATATTCACAATTTGTCCATTCTCTATTTTTCCCTTACATGTTATATCTGTAGTAATAGTCCCTTCAAGCTGGATAGTTGGGAACAATGGAATGCGTGCCACTCATTATTGCTTTAAAGGGTCTGCATTTGCTCACCGAATCTCACCAATCCTCTCAGTCCCAAATGTCCAGCCTTATGCCACATCCAGCTGTCGTTGTAGATTGGGTCAGTCCAGGTTTCATCAGAGACCCTGAAGGAATTGTGAAGAATTTACATTTTTTTTGTTCTGTTTTTAAATTCCTTTTTATAGTGGGTTTGAGCTGGTTCTCGCTGCCATGTTTATGCCAGTCTAGACACACTTGATTACCTTACGCAGACATATCAATAAATAGGTTTTAAGATTCTTACTAGTCAGATATATTCCTCTGTGGGAAATATGGGGTTTTGAGTCCCTTTCACTGAGGAAGGTGTAGCTCTTGTCTATTCCATAGTTAGTTTTTGGAACAGTACCTGTGCTTATATGAAACTCCAGTTTTATGCATCACCCCACGTCTCCTTCCCGCTGAAGCAGGCAAAGAGTGCTTTCTAAATGTGAGACTCTGTTCTCTTTCCTAACTCAGTTCAAGTGTAGCCATGTTTACAGGATCTTCATAAGTGATATCTTATGATAAGTTTCTTTTTCTGTGTGACTTATTTCACTTAGAATCATCGTACTTGTATCTACTCATTTTGCTGCTACTGGTCTTATGACATTGACTTCATGACTGAGGGATATTCCATCGTACGTAAGTACCACAATTTTTTGAACCATTTTCATATTTCCTGGAATATTTAACGTGTACCCAAGTTTAGGTTCTTGTAATCAGTGCAGCCATAAATTTTGGGGTGGCTCTGTCTTATTGATATTCAGTTCTCACAAGGAATATTCCCTAGACTGGAAGTGCCCTTGGCTCCGTAGTTCTGTTGTTTACATGTTTTTGGGAACACAATGCACTCCTCCAGAGATGCAGGTGGCAATTTACATCCCGCCCATCAGCATAACAAGACTCCCTGTTCTCCAGGGCCTGTCTTGCCTTTCTGGTTTTTACACATTTCGTGGATGTCCCTTTTAGACCTGTGGAATGTGATACTTCTTTGTAGTGCAGATTTTCATTGCCCGCCTGCTTGCTTGGCAAAAAAGGGCGTATGCGTTTTCTCCTGAATATATTCATGAGAAAACGCATATGCTCTATTTGGCCAAGTGCATCATTTTTGAAATTTTGCCCCTCTTTCTGTGCTTTAAACGTGATTCCAACGTACCTCTTGAAATCTGTTTCCTGCTATTCTGCCTCGCTTTCATGTTCGCCTCGTTGCCTTCCCTCACCAGATTTTTGATGATATTTGTCCTTTATTACTCTGCCAGTTTGTGAATTGATGTGCCCCTGAGCTCCATTATTCTACTCGTTTTTTGTGAGCTGACCGCAAGTCCAAAATTTTGGTTCAGGACCTATACTGGTTTCCGATGGAGGCCTGAGACTTTGGTTAATTCTTCTTCCTGCTGGGAAATTAGATAGACATGTGCCCGTCCAAATGCCTAACAGCTACTCTCTCATTGGTTCTCCCTCTTCCCTTTCATCCTCTGCCAAATTGGCAACCTGTGCGAACCAGGAGGTTAAAGGGGCTGTCTCTCCAAGTTGGGAGGTTGATAGTAAAGCAGATGGAAAGTCAAACCGGAGCACCAGGAGAGGGACTATTCGTTGAGTTTTAGAAACCTTTCGTATTCACAGTGTGTCCGTTCTCTAGGTTTCCCGTACATGTTATAACTGTAGTAATATTCCCTTCAACCTGGAGAGTTCGGACCCATGGAATGGGTGCCATGCATTATTGCTTTAAAGGGTCTGCATTTGCGCACACAATCTCACCAATTCTCTCAGTCCCAAGTGTCCAGCCTTATGCCACATCCAGCTGTCATTGTAGATAGGGGTCATTTCAGGTTTCATCAGAGACCCTGAAGGAATTGTAAAGAATTTCCCAGTTTTTTTGTTTTATTTTTGAAATTCCTTTTTATAGTGGGTTTGAGCTGATTCTCGCTGCTATGTTTATGCCAGTCTAGACACACTTGATTCCCTTACGGAGACATATCAATACATAGCTTTTAAGATTCTTACTAGTCAGATATATTCCTCTGCGGGAAATAAGGGGTTTTGAGTTCCTTTCACTGAGGAAGGTGTAGGTCTTGTCTATTCCATAGTTGGTTTTTGGAATGGTACCTGTGCTTATATCAAACTCTGGTTTTATGCAACACCCCACCTCTCCTTCCCCCTTAAGCAGGCATAAGAGTGTTTTCTAAATGTGAGACACTGATCTCTTTCCTAACTCAGTTCAAGTGTAGCCATGTTTACAGGATCTTCATAAGTGATATCTTATGATAAGTTTCTTTTTCTGTGTGACTTATTTCACTTAGAATCATCGTACCTGAATCCACCCATTTTGCTGCTACTGGTCTTATGACATTGATTTCATGGCTGAGGGATATTCCATCGTACGTAAGTACCACAATTTTTTGAACCATTTTTATATTTCCTGGGATATTTAAGGTGTACCCAAGTTGAGGTCCTTGTAAGCAGTGCAGCCCTAAATTTTGGGGTGGCTGTGTCTTTTTGATTTTCAGTTTTCCCAAGGTATATTCCCTAGACTGGAAGTGCCCTTGGCTCTGTAGCTCTGTTGTTTACTTGTTTTAGGGAACACAATGCACTCCTCCAGAGAGGCAGTTGGCAATTTACATCCCGCCCATCAGCATAACAAGGCTCCCTGTTCTCCAGGGCCTGTCTTGCCTTTCCGGTTTTTACACATTTTGTGGATGTCCCTTTTGACCGGTGGGAAGTGATACTTCTTTGTAGTGCAAATTTGCATTGCCCGCTTGCTTGCTTGGCCAAAAAGGGCGTATGCGTTTTCTCCTGAATATATTCAGGAGAAAACGCATACGCCCTTTTTGGCCAAGTGCATCATTGTCGAAGTTGTGCCCCTCTTCCTGTGCTTTAAAGGCGATTCCAACGTACCTCTTGAAATCTGTTTCTTGCTATTCTGCCTCGCTTTCAAGTCTGCCTCGTTGCCTTCCCTCAACAGATTTTTGGACGATAGTTGTCCTTTATTACTCGGCCAGTTTGTGAATTGCTGTGCCCCTGAGCTCAATTTTTCAACTCGTTTTACGTGAGCTGACCACAAGTCCAAAATTTTGTTTCAGGAACTATACTGGTTCCCGGTGGGGGGCTGAGACTTTGGTTAACTCTTCTTCCTGCCGGGAAATTACAGTGATATGTGCCCGTCCAAATGCCTAACAGCTACTCTCTCATTGGTTCTCCCTCTTCCCTTTCATCCTCTGCCAAAGTGGCAACCTGTGCGAACCAGGAGGTTAAAGGGGCTGTCTCTCCAATTTGGGAGGTTGATAGTAAAGCAGATGGAAAGTCAAACCGGAGCACCAGGAGAGGGACTATTCGTTGAGTTTTAGAAACCTTTCGTATTCACAGTGTGTCCGTTCTCTAGGTTTCCCGTATATGTTATAACTGTAGTAATATTCCCTTCAACCTGGAGAGTTGGGACCCAAGGAATGTGTGCCATGCATTATTGCTTTAAATGGTCTGCATTTGTTCACCCAATCTCACCAATCCTCTCAGTCCCAAGTGTCCAGCCTTATGCCACATCCAGCTGTCGTTGTAGATAGGGTCATTCCAGGTTTCATCAGAGACCCTGAAGGAATTGTAAAGAATTTCCCAGTTTCTTTGTTTTGTTTTTGAAATTCCTTTTTATAGTGTGTTTGAGCTGATTCTCGCTGCCATGTTTATGCCAGTCTAGACACACTTGATTCCCTTACGGAGACATATCAATACATAGGTTTTAAGATTCTTACTAGTCAGATATATTCCTCTGCGGGAAATATGGGGTTTTGAGTCCCTTTCACTGAGGAAGGTGTAGGTCTTCTCTATTCCATAGTTGGTTTTTGGAATGGTACCTGTGCTTATATCAAACTCTGGTTTTATGCATCACCCCACCTCTCCTTCCCCCTTAAGCAGGCATAAGAGTGTTTTCTAAATGTGAGACACTGTTCTCTTTCCTAACTCAGTTCAAGTGTAGCCATGTTTACAGGATCTTCATAAGTGATATCTTATGATAAGTTTCTTTTTCTGTGTGACTTATTTCACTTAGAATCATCGTACCTGAATCCACCCGTTTTGCTGCTACTGGTCTTATGACATTGATTTCATGGCTGAGGGATATTCCATCGTACGTAAGTACCACAATTTTTTGAACCATTTTTATATTTCCTGGGATATTTAAGGTGTACCCAAGTTGAGGTCCTTGTAAGCAGTGCAGCCCTAAATTTTGGGGTGGCTCTGTCTTATTGATCTTCAGTTTTCCCAAGGTTTATTCCCTAGACTGGAAGTGCCCTTGCCTCTGTAGCTCTGTTCTTTACTTGTTTTAGGGAACACAATGCACTCCTCCAGAGAGGCAGTTGGCAATTTACATCCCGCCCATCAGCATAACAAGGCTCCCTGTTCTCCAGGGCCTGTCTTGCCTTTCTGGTTTTTACACATTTTGTGGATGTCCCTTTTGACCGGTGGGAAGTGATACTTCTTTGTAGTGCAGATTTGCATTGCCCGCTTGCTTGCTTGGCCAAAAAGGGCGTATGCGTTTTCTCCTGAATATATTCAGGAGAAAACACATACGCCCTTTTTGGCCAAGTGCATCATTGTCGAAGTTGTGCCTCTCTTCCTGTGCTTTAAAGGGGATTCCAACGTACCTCTTGAAATCTGTTTCCTGCTATTCTGCCTCGCTTTCAAGTCCGCCTCGTTGCCTTCCCTCAACAGATTTTTGGACGATAGTTGTCCTTTATTACTCGGCCAGTTTGTGAATTGCTGGGCCCCTGAGCTCCATTTTTCAACTCGTTTTTGGTGAGCTGACCGCAAGTCCAAAATTTTGGTCCAGGACCTATACTGGTTCCCGGTGGGTGGCTGAGACTTTGGTTAATTCTTCTTCCTGCCGGGAAATTACAGTGATATGTGCCCGTCCAAATGCCTAACAGCTACTCTCTCATTGGTTCTCCCTCTTCCCTTTAATCCTCTGCCAAATTGGAAACCTGTGCGAACCAGGAGGTTAAAGGAGCTGTCTCTCCAATTTGGGAGATTGATAGTAAAGCAGATGGAAAGTCAAACCAGAGCACCAGGAGAGGGACAATTCGTTGAGTTTTAGAAACCTTTCGTATTCACAGGGTGTCCGTTCTCTAGGTTTCCCGTACATGTTATAACTGTAGTAATATTCCCTTCAACCTGGAGAGTTGGGACCCATGGAATGGGTGCCATGCATTATTGCTTTAAAGGGTCTGCATTTGCTCACCCAATCTCACCATTCCTCTCAGTCCCAAGTGTCCAGCCTTATGCCACATCCAGCTGTCGTTGTAGATAGGGTCATTCCAGGTTTCATCAGAGACCCTGAAGGAATTGTAAAGAATTTCCCAGTTTTTTTGTTTTGTTTTGAAATTCCTTTTTATAGTGGGTTTGAGCTGATTCTCGCTACCATGTTTATGCCAGTCTAGACACACTTGATTCCCTTACGGAGACATATCAATACATAGGTTTTAAGATTCTTACTAGTCAGATATATTCCTCTGTGCGAAATATGGGGTTTTGAGTCCCTTTCGCTGAGGACGGTGTAGGTCTTGTCTATTCAATAGTTGGTTTTTGGAACGGTACCTGTGCTTATATCAAACTCTGGTTTTATGCATCACCCCACCTCTCCTTCCCCCTTAAGCAGGCATAAGAGTGTTTTCTAAATGTGAGACACTGTTCTCTTTCCTAACTCAGTTCAAGTGTAGACATGTTTACAGGATCTTCATAAGTGATATCTTATGATATATTTCTTTTTCTCTGTGACTTATTTCACTTAGAATCATCGTACCTGAATCCACCCATTTTGCTGCTACTGGTCTTATGACATTGATTTCATGGCTGAGGGATATTCTATCGTACGTAAGTACCACAATTTTTTGAACCATTTTTACATTTCCTGGTATATTTAAGGTGTACCCAAGTTGAGGTCCTTGTAAGCAGTGCAGCCCTAAATTTTGGGGCGGCTCTGTGTTATTGATTTTCAGTTTTCCCAAGGTATATTCCCTAGACCGGAAGTGCCCTTGGCTCTGTAGCTCTGTTCTTTACTTGTTTTAGGGAACACAATGAACTCCTCCAGAGAGGCAGTTGGCAATTTACATCCCGCCCATCAGCATAACAAGGCTCCCTGTTCTCCAGGGCCTGTCTTGCCTTTCTGGTTTTTACACATTTTGTGGATGTCCCTTTTGACCGGTGGGAAGTGATACTTCTTTGTATTGCAGATTTGCATTGCCCGCTTGCTTCCTAGGTCAAAAAGGGCATATGCGTTTTCTCCTGAATATATTCAGGGGAAAACGCATACGCCCTTTTTGGCCAAGTGCATCATTGTCGAAGTTGTGCCCCTCTTCCTGTGCTTTAAAGGCGATTCCAACGTACCTCTTGAAATCTGTTTCCTGCTATTATGCCTCGCTTTCAAGTCCGCCTCGTTGCCTTCCCTCAACAGATTTTTGGACGATAGTTGTCCTTTATTACTCGGCCAGTTTGTGAATTGCTGTGCCCCTGAGCTCCATTTTTAAACTCGTTTTTGGTGAGCTGACCGCAAGTCCCAAATTTTGGTTCAGGACCTATACTGGTTCCCGGTGGGTGGCTGAGAATTTGGTTAATTCTTCTTCCTGCCGGGAAATTACAGTGATATGTGCCCGTCCAAATGCCTAACAGCTACTCTCTCATTGGTTCTCCCTCTTCCCTTTCATCCTCTGCCAAATTGGCAACCTGTGTGAACCAAGAGGTTAAAGGGGCTGTCTCTCCAAGTTGGGAGGTTGATAGTAAAGCAGACGGAAAGTCAAACTGGAGCACCAGGAGAGGGACTATTCGTTGAGTTTTAGAAACCTTTCGTATTCACAGTGTGTCCGTTCTCTAGGTTTCCCGCACATGTTATAGCTGTAGTAATATTCCCTTCAACCTGGAGAGTTCGGACCCATGGAATGGGTGCCATGCATTATTGCTTTAAAGGGTCTGCATTTGCTCACCCAATCTCACCAATCGTCTCAGTCCCAAGTCTCCCTCCTTATGCCACATCCAGCTGTCGTTGTAGATAGGGTCATTCCAGCTTTCATCAGAGACCCCGAAGGAATTCTAAGGAATTTCCCAGTTTTTTTGTTTTGTTTTTGAAATTCCTTTTTATAGTGGGTTTGAGCTGATTCTCGCTGCCATGTTTATGCCAGTCTAGACACACTTGATTCCCTTACGGAGACATATCAATACATAGGTTTTAAGATTCTTACTAGTCAGATATTTTCCTCTGCGGGAAATATGGGGTTTTGAGTCCCTTTCACTGAGGACGGTGTAGGTCTTGTCTATTCCATAGTTGGTTTTTGGAACGGTACCTGTGCTTATATCAAACTCTGGTTTTATGCATCACGCCACCTCTCCTTCCCCCTTAAGCAGGTATAAGAGTGTTTTCTAAAGGTGAGACACTGTTCTCTTTCCTAACTCAGTTCAAGTGTAGCCATGTTTACAGGATCTTCATAAGTGATATCTTATGATAAGTTTCTTTTTCTGTGTGACTTATTTCACTTAGAATCATCGTACCTGAATCCACCCATTTTGCTGCTACTGGTCTTATGACATTGATTTCATGGCTGAGGGATATTCCATCGTACGTAAGTACCACAATTTTTTGAACCATTAATATATTTTCTGGGATATTTAAGGTGTATCCAAGTTCAGGTCCTTGTATGCAGTGCGGCCCTAAATTTTGGGGTGGCTCTGTCTTATTGATTTTCAGTTTTCCCAAGGTATATTCCCTAAACTGGTAGTGCCCTTGGCTCTGTAGCTCTGTTCTTTACTTGTTTTAGGGAACACAATGCACTCCTCCAGAGAGGCAGTTGGCAATTTACATCCCGCCCATCAGCATAACAAGGCTCCCTGTTCTCCAGGGCCTGTCTTGCCTTTCTTGTTCTTACACATTTTGTGGATGTCCCTTTTGACCAGTGGGAAGTGATACTTCTTTGTAGTGCAGATTTGCATTGCCCGCTTGCATGCTTGGCCAAAAAGGGCGTATGCGTTTTCTCCTGAATATATTCAGGAGAAAACGCATATGCCCTTTTTGGCCAAGTGCATCATTGTCGAAGTTGTGCCCCTCTTCCTGTGCTTTAAAGGCGATTCCAACGTACCGCTTGAAATCTGTTTCCTGCTATTCTGCCTCGCTTTCAAGTCCGCCTCGTTGCCTTCCCTCAACAGATTTTTGGACGATAGTTGTCCTTTATTTCTCGGCCAGTTTGTGAATTGCTGTGCCCCTGAGCTCCATTTTTCAACTCGTTTTTGGTGAGCTGACCGCAAGTCCAAAATTTTGGTTCAGGACCTATACTGGTTCCCGGTGGGTGGCTGAGAATTTGGTTAATTCTTCTTCCTGCTGGGAAATTACAGTGATATGTGCCCGTCCAAATGCCTAACAGCTACTCTCTCATTGGTTCTCCCTCTTCCCTTTCATCCTCTGCCAAATTGGCAACCTGTGCGAACCAAGAGGTTAAAGGGGCTGTCTCTGTAAGTTGGGAGGTTGATAGTAAAGCAGATGGAAAGTCAAACCGGAGCACCAGGAGAGGGACTATTCGTTGAGTTTTAGAAACCTTTCGTATTCACAGTGTGTCCGTTCTCTAGGTTTCCCGCACATGTTATAGCTGTAGGAATATTCCCTTCAACCTGGAGAGTTCGGACCCATGGAATGTGTGCCATGCATTATTGCTTTAAAGGGTCTGCATTTGCTCACCCAATCTCACCAATCGTCTCAGTCCCAAGTGTCCCTCCTTATGCCACATCCAGCTGTCGTTGTAGATAGGGTCATTCCAGCTTTCATCAGAGACCCTGAAGGAATTGTAAAGAATTTCCCAGTTTTTTTGTTTTGTTTTTGAAATTCCTTTTTATAGTGGGTTTGAGCTGATTCTCGCTGCCATGTTTATGCCAGTCTAGACACACTTGATTCCCTTACGGAGACATATCAATACATAGGTTTTAAGATTCTTACTAGTCAGATATTTTCCTCTGCGGGAAATATGGGGTTTTGAGTCCCTTTCGCTGAGGACGGTGTAGGTCTTGTCTATTCCATAGTTGGTTTTTGGAACGGTACCTGTGCTTATATCAAACTCTGGTTTTATGCATCACCCCACCTCTCCTTCCCCCTTAAGCAGGTATAAGAGTGTTTTCTAAATGTGAGACACTGTTCTCTTTCCTAACTCAGTTCAAGTGTAGCCATGTTTACAGGATCTTCATAAGTGATATCTTATGATAAGTTTCTTTTTCTGTGTGACTTATTTCACTTAGAATCATCGTACCTGAATCCACCCATTTTGCTGCTACTGGTCTTATGACATTGATTTCATGGCTGAGGGATATTCCATCGTACGTAAGTACCACAATTTTTTGAACCATGTTTATATTTTCTGGGATACTTAAGGTGTATCCAAGTTGAGGTCCTTGTATGCAGTGCAGCCCTAAATTTTGGGGTGGCTCTGTCTTATTGATTTTCAGTTTTCCCAAGGTATATTCCCTAGACTGGTTGTGCCCGTGGCTCTGTAGCTCTGTTCTTTACTTGTTTTAGGGAACAGAATGCACTCCTCCAGAGAGGCAGTTGGCAATTTACATCCTGCCCATCAGCATAACAAGGCTCCCTGTTCTCCAGGGCCTGTCTTGCCTTTCTTGTTCTTACACATTTTGTGGATGTCCCTTTTGACCGGTGGGAAGTGATACTTCTTTGTAGTGCAGATTTGCATTGCCCGCTTGCTTGCTTGGCCAAAAAGGGCGTATGCGTTTTCTCCTGAATATATTCAGGAGAAAACGCATACGCCCTTTTTGGCCAAGTGCATCATTGTCGAAGTTGTGCCCCTCTTCCTGTGCTTTAAAGGGGATTCCAACGTACCTCTTGAAATCTGTTTCCTGCTATTCTGCCTCGCTTTCAAGTCCGCCTCGTTGCCTTCCCTCAACAGATTTTTGGACGATAGTTGTCCTTTATTACTCGGCCAGTTTGTGAATTGCTGTGCCCCTGAGCTCCATTTTTCAACTCGTTTTTGGTGAGCTGACCGCAAGTCCAAAATTTTGGTTCAGGACCTATACTGGTTCCCGGTGGGTGGCTGAGAATTTGGTTAATTCTTCTTCCTGCCGGGAAATTACAGTGATATGTGCCCGTCCAAATGCCTAACAGCTACTCTCTCATTGGTTCTCCCTCTTCCCTTTCATCCTCTGCCAAATTGGCAACTTGTGCGAACCAAGAGGTTAAATGGGCTGTCTCTCCAAGTTGGGAGGTTGATAGTAAAGCAGACGGAAGTCAAACCGGAGCACCAGGAGAGGGACTATTCGTTGAGTTTTAGAAACCTTTCGTATTCACAGTGTGTCCGTTCTCTAGGTTTCCCGCACATGTTATAGCTGTAGTAATATTCCCTTCAACCTGGAGAGTTCGGACCCATGGAATGGGTGCCATGCATTATTGCTTTAAAGGGTCTGCATTTGCTCACCCAATCTCACCAATCGTCTCAGTCCCAAGTGTCCCTCCTTATGCCACATCCAGCAGTCGTTGTAGATAGAATCATTCCAGCTTTCATCAGAGACCCTGAAGGAATTGTAAAGAATTTCCCAGTTTTTTTGTTTTGTTTTTGAAATTCCTTTTTATAGTGGGTTTGAGCTGATTCTCGCTGCCATGTTTATGCCAGTCTAGACACACTTGATTCCCTTACGGAGACATATCAATACATAGGTTTTAAGATTCTTACTAGTCAGATATTTTCCTCTGCGGGAAATATGGGGTTTTGAGTCCCTTTCACTGAGGACGGTGTAGGTCTTGTCTATTCCATAGTTGGTTTTTGGAACGGTACCTGTGCTTATATCAAACTCTGGTTTTATGCATCACCCCACCTCTCCTTCCCCCTTAAGCAGGCATACGAGTGTTTTCTAAATGTGAGACACTGTTCTCTTTCCTAACTCAGTTCAAGTGTAGCCATGTTTACAGGATCTTCATAAGTGATATCTTATGATAAGTTTCTTTTTCTCTGTGACTTATTTCACTTAGAATCATCGTACCTGAATCCACCCATTTTGCTGCTACTGGTCTTATGACATTGATTTCATGGCTGAGGGATATTCCATCGTACGTAAGTACCACAATTTTTTGAACCATTTTTATATTTCCTGGGATATTTAAGGTGTACCCAAGTTGAGGTCCTTGTAAGCAGTGCAGAACTAAATTTTGGGGTGTTCTCTGTCTTATTGATCTTCAGTTTTCCCAAGGTATATTCCCTAGACTGGAAGTGCCCTTGGCTCTGTAGCTCTGTTGTTTACTTGTTTTAGGGAACACAATGCACTCCTCCAGAGAGGCAGTTGGCAATTTACATCCCGCCCATCAGCATAACAAGGCTCCCTGTTCTCCAGGGCCTGTCTTGCCTTTCTTGTTCTTACACATTTTGTGGATGTCCCTTTTGACCGGTGGGAAGTGATACTTCTTTGTAGTGCAGATTTGCATTGCCCGCTTGCTTGCTTAGCCAAAAAGGGCGTATGCGTTTTCTCCTGAATATATTCAGGAGAAAACGCATACGCCCTTTTTGGCCAAGTGCATCATTGTCGAAGTTGTGCCCCTCTTCCTGTGCTTTAAAGGCGATTCCAACGTACCTCTTGAAATCTGTTTCCTGCTATTCTGCCTCGCTTTCAAGTCCGCCTCGTTGCCTTCCGTCAACAGATTTTTGGAGCATAGGTGTCCTTTATTATTCGGCCAGTTTGTGAATTGCTGTGTCCCTGAGCTCCATTTTTCAACTCGTTTTTGGAGAGCTGACCGCAAGTCCAAAATTTTGGTTCAGGACCTGTACTGGTTCCCAGTTGGTGGCTGAGAATTTGGTAAATTCTTCTTCCTGCCGAGAAATTACAGTGATGTGTGCCCGTCCAAATGCCTAACAGCTACTCTCTCATTGGTTCTCCCTCTTCCCTTTCATCCTCTGCCAAATTGGCAACCTGTGCGAACCAAGAGGTTAAAGGGGCTGTCTCTCCAAGTTGGGAGGTTGATAGTAAAGCAGACGGAAAGTCAAACCGGAGCACCAGGAGAGGGACTATTCGTTGAGTTTTAGAAACCTTTCATATTCACAGTGTGTCCGTTCTCTAGGTTTCCCGCACATGTTATAGCTGTAGTAATATTCCCTTCAACCTGGAGAGTTCGGACCCATGGAATGGGTGCCATGCATTATTGCTTTAAAGGGTCTGCATTTGCTCACCCAATCTCACCAATCGTCTCAGTCCCAAGTGTCCCTCCTTATGCCACATCCAGCTGTCATTGTAGATAGGGTCATTCCAGCTTTCATCAGAGACCCTGAAGGAATTGTAAAGAATTTCCCGGTTTTTTTGTTTTGTTTTTGAAATTCCTTTTTATAGTGGGTTTGAGCTGATTCTCGCTGCCATGTTTATGCCAGTCTAGACACACTTGATTCCCTTACGGAGACATATCAATACAGAGGTTTTAAGATTCTTACTAGTCAGATACTTTCCTCTGCGGGAAATATGGGGTTTTGAGTCCCTATCACTGAGGACGGTGTAGGTCTTGTCTATTCCATAGTTGGTTTTTGGAACGGTACCTGTGCTTATATCAAACTCTGGTTTTATGCATCACCTCACCTCTCCTTCCCCCTTAAGCAGGTATAAGAGTGTTTTCTAAATGTGAGACACTGTTCTCTTTCCTAACTCAGTTCAAGTGTAGCCATGTTTACAGGATCTTCATAAGTGATATCTTATGATAAGTTTCTTTTTCTGTGTGACTTATTTCACTTAGAATCATCGTACCTGAATCCACCCATTTTGCTGCTACTGGTCTTATGACATTGATTTCATGGCTGAGGGATATTCCATCATACGTAAGTATCACAATTTTTTGAACCATGTTTATATTTTCTGGGATACTTAAGGTGTATCCAAGTTGAGGTCCTTGTATGCAGTGCAGCCCTAAATTTTGGGGTGGCTCTGTCTTATTGATTTTCAGTTTTCCCAAGGTATATTCCCTAGACTGGTAGTGCCCTTGGCTCTGTAGCTCTGTTCTTTACTTGTTTTAGGGAACAGAATGCACTCCTCCAGAGAGGCAGTTGGCAATTTACATCCCGCCCATCAGCATAACAAGGCTCCCTGTTCTCCAGGGCCTGTCTTGCCTTTCTTGTTCTTACACATTTTGTGGATGTCCCTTTTGACCGGTGGGAAGTGATACTTCTTTGTAGTGCAGATTTGCATTGCCCGCTTGCTTGCTTGGCCAAAAAGGGTGTATGCGTTTTCTCCTGAATATATTCAGGAGAAAACGCATACGCCCTTTGTGGCCAAGTGCATCATTGTCGAAGTTGTGCCCCTCTTCCTGTGCTTTAAAGGCGATTCCAACGTACCTCTTGAAATCTGTTTCCTGCTATTCTGCCTCGCTTTCAAGTCCGCCTCGTTGCCTTCCCTCAACAGATTTTTGGACGATAGTTGTCCTTTATTACTCGGCCAGTTTGTGAATTGCTGTGCCCCTGAGCTCCATTTTTCAACTCGTTTTTGGTGAGCTGACCGCAAGTCCAAAATTTTGGTTCAGGACCTATACTGGTTCCCGGTGGGTGGCTGAGAATTTGGTTAATTCTTCTTCCTGCCGGGAAATTACAGTGATATGTGCCCGTCCAAATGCCTAACAGCTACTCTCTCATTGGTTCTCCCTCTTCCCTTTCATCCTCTGCCAAATTGGCAACCTGTGCGAACCAAGAGGTTAAAGGGGCTGTCTCTCCAAGTTGGGAGGTTGATAGTAAAGCAGACGGAAAGTCAAACCGGAGCACCAGGAGAGGGACTATTCGTTGAGTTTTAGAAACCTTTCGTATTCACAGTGTGTCCGTTCTCTAGGTTTCCCGCACACGTTATAGCTGTAGTAATATTCCCTTCAACCTGGAGAGTTCGGACCCATGGAATGGGTGCCATGCATTATTGCTTTAAAGGGTCTGCATTTGCTCACCCAATCTCACCAATCGTCTCAGTCCCAAGTGTCCCTCCTTATGCCACATCCAGCTGTCGTTGTAGATAGGGTCATTCCAGCCTTCATCAGAGACCCCGAAGGAATTGTAAAGAATTTCCCAGTTTTTTTGTTTTGTTTTTGAAATTCCTTTTTATAGTGGGTTTGAGCTGATTCTCGCTGCCATGTTTATGCCAGTCTAGACACACTTGATTCCCTTACGGAGACATATCAATACATAGGTTTTAAGATTCTTACTAGTCAGATATTTTCCTCTGCGGGAAATATGGGGTTTTGAGTCCCTTTCGCTGAGGACGGTGTAGGTCTTGTCTATTCCATAGTTGGTTTTTGGAACGGTACCTGTGCTTATATCAAACTCTGGTTTTATGCATCACCCCACCTCTCCTTCCCCCTTAAGCAGGTATAAGAGTGTTTTCTAAATGTGAGACACTGTTCTCTTTCCTAACTCAGTTCAAGTGTAGCCATGTTTACAGGATCTTCATAAGTGATATCTTATGATAAGTTTCTTTTTCTGTGTGACTTATTTCACTTAGAATCATCGTACCTGAATCCACCCATTTTGCTGCTACTGGTCTTATGACATTGATTTCATGGCTGAGGGATATTCCATCGTACGTAAGTACCACAATTTTTTGAACCATGTTTATATTTTCTGGGATACTTAAGGTGTATCCAAGTTGAGGTCCTTGTAAGCAGTGCAGCCCTAAATTTTGGGGTGGCTCTGTCTTATTGATTTTCAGTTTTCCCAAGGTATATTCCCTAGACTGGTAGTGCCCTTGGCTCTGTAGCTCTGTTCTTTACTTGTTTTAGGGAACAGAATGCACTCCTCCAGAGAGGCAGTTGGCAATTTACATCCCGCCCATCAGCATAACAAGGCTCCCTGTTCTCCAGGGCCTGTCTTGCCTTTCTTGTTCTTACATATTTTGTGGATGTCCCTTTTGACCGGTGGGAAGTGATACTTCTTTGTAGTGCAGATTTGCATTGCCCGCTTGCTTGCTTGGCCAAAAAGGGCATATGCGTTTTCTCCTGAATATATTCAGGAGAAAACACATACGCCCTTTTTGGCCAAGTGCGTCATTGTCGAAGTTGTGCCCCTCTTCCTGTGCTTTAAAGGCGATTCCAACGTACCTCTTGAAATCTGTTTCCTGCTATTCTGCCTCGCTTTCAAGTCCGCCTCGTTGCCTTCCCTCAACAGATTTTTGGACGATAGTTGTCCTTTATTACTCGGCCAGTTTGTGAATTGCTGTGCCCCTGAGCTCCATTTTTCAACTCGTTTTTGGTGAGCTGACCGCAAGTCCAAAATTTTGGTTCAGGACCTATACTGGTTCCCGGTGGGTGGCTGAGAATTTGGTTAATTCTTCTTCCTGCCGGGAAATTACAGTGATATGTGCCCGTCCAAATGCCTAACAGCTACTCTCTCATTGGTTCTCCCTCTTCCCTTTCATCCTCTGCCAAATTGGCAACCTGTGCGAACCAAGAGGTTAAAGGGGCTGTCTCTCCAAGTTGGGAGGTTGATAGTAAAGCAGACGGAAAGTCAAACTGGAGCACCAGGAGAGGGACTATTCGTTGAGTTTTAGAAACCTTTCGTATTCACAGTGTGTCCGTTCTCTAGGTTTCCCGCACATGTTATAGCTGTAGTAATATTCCCTTCAACCTGGAGAGTTCGGACCCATGGAATGGGTGCCATGCATTATTGCTTTAAAGGGTCTGCATTTGCTCACCCAATCTCACCAATCGTCTCAGTCCCAAGTGTCCCTCCTTATGCCACATCCAGCTGTCCTTGTAGATAGGGTCATTCCAGCTTTCATCAGAGACCCTGAAGGAATTGTAAAGAATTTCCCAGTTTTTTTGTTTTGTTTTTGAAATTCCTTTTTATAGTGGGTTTGAGCTGATTCTCGCTGCCATGTTTATGCCAGTCTAGACACACTTGATTCCCTTACGGAGACATATCAATACATAGGTTTTAAGATTCTTACTAGTCAGATATTTTCCTCTGCGGGAAATATGGGGTTTTGAGTCCCTTTCACTGAGGAAGGTGTAGGTCTTGTCTATTCCATAGTTGGTTTTTGGAACGGTACCTGTGCTTATATCAAACTCTGGTTTTATGCATCACCCCACCTCTCCTTCCCCCTTAAGCAGGTATAAGAGTGTTTTCTAAATGTGAGACACTGTTCTCTTTCCTAACTCAGTTCAAGTGTAGCCATGTTTACAGGATCTTCATAAGTGATATCTTATGATAAGTTTCTTTTCCTGTGTGACTTATTTCACTTAGAATCATCGTACCTGAATCCACCCATTTTGCTGCTACTGGTCTATGACATTGATTTCATGGCTGAGGGATATTCCATCGTACGTAAGTACCACAATTTTTTGAACCATGTTTATATTTTCTGGGATACTTAAGGTGCATCCAAGTTCAGGTCCTTGTATGCAGTGCAGCCCTAAATTTTGGGGTGGCTCTGTCTTATTGATTTTCAGTTTTCCCAAGGTATATTTCCTAGACTGGTAGTGCCCTTGACTCTGTAGCTCTGTTCTTTACTTGTTTTAGGGAACAGAATGCACTCCTCCAGAGAGGCAGTTGGCAATTTACATCCCGCCCATCAGCATAACAAGGCTCCCTGTTCTCCAGGGCCTGTCTTGCCTTTCTTGTTCTTACACATTTTGTGGATGTCCCTTTTGACCGGTGGGAAGTGATACTTCTTTGTAGTGCAGATTTGCATTGCCCGCTTGCTTGCTTGGCCAAAAAGGGCGTATGCGTTTTCTCCTGAATATATTCAGGAGAAAACGCATACGCCCTTTTTGGCCAAGTGCATCATTGTCGAAGTTGTGCCCCTCTTCCTGTGCTTTAAAGGCGATTCCAACGTACCTCTTGAAATCTGTTTCCTGCTATTCTGCCTCGCTTTCAAGTCCGCCTCGTTGCCTTCCCTCAACAGATTTTTGGACGATAGTTGTCCTTTATTACTCGGCCAGTTTGTGAATTGCTGTGCCCCTGAGCTCCATTTTTCAACTCGTTTTTGGTGAGCTGACCGCAAGTCCAAAATTTTGGTTCAGGACCTATACTGGTTCCCGGTGGGTGGCTGAGAATTTGGTTAATTCTTCTTCCTGCCGGGAAATTACAGTGATATGTGCCCGTCCAAATGCCTAACAGCTACTCTCTCATTGGTTCTCCCTCTTCCCTTTCATCCTCTGCCAAATTGGCAACCTGTGCGAACCAAGAGGTTAAAGGGGCTGTCTCTCCAAGTTGGGAGGTTGATAGTAAAGCAGACGGAAAGTCAAACCGGAGCACCAGGAGAGGGACTATTCGTTGAGTTTTAGAAACCTTTCGTATTCACAGTGTGTCCGTTCCCTAGGTTTCCCGCACATGTTATAGCTGTAGTAATATTCCCTTCAACCTGGAGAGTTCGGACCCATGGAATGGGTGCCATGCATTATTGCTTTAAAGGGACTGCATTTGCTCGCCCAATCTCACCAATCGTCTCAGTCCCAAGTTTCCCTCCTTATGCCACATCCAGCTGTCGTTGTAGATAGGGTCATTCCAGCTTTCATCAGAGACCCTGAAGGAATTGTAAAGAATTTCCCAGTTTTTTTGTTTTGTTTTTGAAATTCCTTTTTATAGTGGGTTTGAGCTGATTCTCGCTGCCATGTTTATGCCAGTCTAGACACACTTGATTCCCTTACGGAGACATATCAATACATAGGTTTTAAGATTCTTACTAGTCAGATATTTTCCTCTGCGGGAAATATGGGGTTTTGAGTCCCTTTCACTGAGGAAGGTGTAGGTCTTATCTATTCCATAGTTGGTTTTTGGAACGGTACCTGTGCTTATATCAAACTCTGGTTTTATGCATCACCCCACCTCTCCTTCCCCCTTAAGCAGGTATAAGAGTGTTTTCTAAATGTGAGACACTGTTCTCTTTCCTAACTCAGTTCAAGTGTAGCCATGTTTACAGGATCTTCATAAGTGATATCTTATGATAAGTTTCTTTTTCTGTGTGACTTATTTCACTTAGAATCATCGTACCTGAATCCACCCATTTTGCTGCTACTGGTCTTATGACATTGATTTCATGGCTGAGGGATATTCCATCGTACGTAAGTACCACAATTTTTTGAACCATGTTTATATTTTCTGGGATACTTAAGGTGTATCCAAGTTGAGGTCCTTGTATGCAGTGCAGCCCTAAATTTTGGGGTGGCTCTGTCTTATTGATTTTCAGTTTTCCCAAGGTATATTCCCTAGACTGGTAGTGCCCTTGGCTCTGTAGCTCTGTTCTTTACTTGTTTTAGGGAACAGAATGCACTCCTCCAGAGAGGCAGTTGGCAATTTACATCCCGCCCATCAGCATAACAAGGCTCCCTGTTCTCCAGGGCCTGTCTTGCCTTTCTTGTTCTTACACATTTTGTGGATGTCCCTTTTGACCGGTGGGAAGTGATACTTCTTTGTAGTGCAGATTTGCATTGCCCGCTTGCTTGCTTGGCCAAAAAGGGCGTATGCGTTTTCTCCTGAATATATTCAGGAGAAAACGCATACGCCCTTTTTGGCCAAGTGCGTCATTGTCGAAGTTGTGCCCCTCTTCCTGTGCTTTAAAGGCGATTCCAACGTACCTCTTGAAATCTGTTTCCTGCTATTCTGCCTCGGTTTCAAGTCCGCCTCGTTGCCTTCCCTCAACAGATTTTTGGACGATAGTTGTCCTTTATTACTCGGCCAGTTTGTGAATTGCTGTGCCCCTGAGCTCCATTTTTCAACTCGTTTTTGGTGAGCTGACCGCAAGTCCAAAATTTTGGTTCAGGACCTATACTGGTTCCCGGTGGGTGGCTGAGAATTTGGTTAATTCTTCTTCCTGCCGGGAAATTACAGTGATAGGTGCCCGTCCAAATGCCTAACAGCTACTCTCTCATTGGTTCTCCCTCTTCCCTTTCATCCTCTGCCAAATTGGCAACCTGTGCGAACCAAGAGGTTAAAGGGGCTGTCTCTCCAAGTTGGGAGGTTGATAGTAAAGCAGACGGAAAGTCAAACCGGAGCACCAGGAGAGGGACTATTCGTTGAGTTTTAGAAACCTTTCATATTCACAGAGTGTCCGTTCTCTAGGTTTCCCGCACATGTTATAGCTGTAGTAATATTCCCTTCAACCTGGAGAGTTCGGACCCATGGAATGGGTGCCATGCATTATTGCTTTAAAGGGTCTGCATTTGCTCACCCAATCTCACCAATCGTCTCAGTCCCAAGTGTCCCTCCTTATGCCACATCCAGCTGTCATTGTAGATAGGGTCATTCCAGCTTTCATCAGAGACCCTGAAGGAATTGTAAAGAATTTCCCGGTTTTTTTGTTTTGTTTTTGAAATTCCTTTTTATAGTGGGTTTGAGCTGATTCTCGCTGCCATGTTTATGCCAGTCTAGACACACTTGATTCCCTTACGGAGACATATCAATACATAGGTTTTAAGATTCTTACTAGTCAGATACTTTCCTCTGCGGGAAATATGGGGTTTTGAGTCCCTATCACTGAGGACGGTGTAGGTCTTGTCTATTCCATAGTTGGTTTTTGGAACGGTACCTGTGCTTATATCAAACTCTGGTTTTATGCATCACCCCACCTCTCCTTCCCCCTTAAGCAGGCATAAGAGTGTTTTCTAAATGTGAGACACTGTTCTCTTTCCTAACTCAGTTCAAGTGTAGCCATGTTTACAGGATCTTCATAAGTGATATCTTATGATAAGTTTCTTTTTCTGTGTGACTTATTTCACTTAGAATCATCGTACCTGAATCCACCCATTTTGCTGCTACTGGTCTTATGACATTGATTTCATGGCTGAGGGATATTCCATCATACGTAAGTATCACAATTTTTTGAACCATGTTTATATTTTCTGGGATACTTAAGGTGTATCCAAGTTGAGGTCCTTGTATGCAGTGCAGCCCTAAATTTTGGGGTGGCTCTTTCTTATTGATTTTCAGTTTTCCCAAGGTATATTCCCTAGACTGCTAGTGCCCTTGGCTCTGTAGCTCTGTTCTTTACTTGTTTTAGGGAACAGAATGCACTCCTCCAGAGAGGCAGTTGGCAATTTACATCCCGCCCATCAGCATAACAAGGCTCCCTGCTCTCCAGGGCCTGTCTTGCCTTTCTTGTTCTTACACATTTTGTGGATGTCCCTTTTGACCGGTGGGAAGTGATACTTCTTTGTAGTGCAGATTTGCATTGCCCGCTTGCTTGCTTGGCCAAAAAGGGCGTATGCGTTTTCTCCTGAATATATTCAGGAGAAAACGCATACGCCCTTTTTGGCCAAGTGCATCATTGTCGAAGTTGTGCCCCTCTTCCTGTGCTTTAAAGGCGATTCCAACGTACCTCTTGAAATCTGTTTCCTGCTATTCTGCCTCGCTTTCAAGTCCGCCTCGTTGCCTTCCCTCAACAGATTTTTGGACGATAGTTGTCCTTTATTACTCGGCCAGTTTGTGAATTGCTGTGCCCCTGAGCTCCATTTTTCAACTCGTTTTTGGTGAGCTGACCGCAAGTCCAAAATTTTGGTTCAGGACCTATACTGGTTCCCGGTGGGTGGCTGAGAATTTGGTTAATTCTTCTTCCTGCCGGGAAATTACAGTGATATGTGCCCGTCCAAATGCCTAACAGCTACTCTCTCATTGGTTCTCCCTCTTCCCTTTCATCCTCTGCCAAATTGGCAACCTGTGCGAACCAAGAGGTTAAAGGGGCTGTCTCTCCAAGTTGGGAGGTTGATAGTAAAGCAGACGGAAAGTCAAACCGGAGCACCAGGAGAGGGACTATTCGTTGAGTTTTAGAAACCTTTCGTATTCACAGTGTGTCCGTTCTCTAGGTTTCCCGCACATGTTATAGCTGTAGTAATATTCCCTTCAACCTGGAGAGTTCGGACCCATGGAATGGGTGCCATGCATTATTGCTTTAAAGGGTCTGCATTTGCTCACCCAATCTCACCAATCGTCTCTGTCCCAAGTGTCCCTCCTTATGCCACATCCAGCTGTCGTTGTAGATAGGGTCATTCCAGCTTTCATCAGAGACCCTGAAGGAATTGTAAAGAATTTCCCAGTTTTTTTGTTTTGTTTTTGAAATTCCTTTTTATAGTGGGTTTGAGCTGATTCTCGCTGCCATGTTTATGCCAGTCTAGACACACTTGATTCCCTTACGGAGACATATCAATACATAGGTTTTAAGATTCTTACTAGTCAGATATTTTCCTCTGCGGGAAATATGGGGTTTTGAGTCCCTTTCACTGAGGACGTTGTAGGTCTTGTCTATTCCATAGTTGGTTTTTGGAACGGTACCTGTGCTTATATCAAACTCTGGTTTTATGCATCACCCCACCTCTCCTTCCCCCTTAAGCAGGTATAAGAGTGTTTTCTAAATGTGAGACACTGTTCTCTTTCCTAACTCAGTTCAAGTGTAGCCATGTTTACAGGATCTTCATAAGTGATATCTTATGATAAGTTTCTTTTTCTGTGTGACTTATTTCACTTAGAATCATCGTACCTGAATCCACCCATTTTGCTGCTACTCGTCTTATGACATTGATTTCATGGCTGAGGGATATTCCATCGTACGTAAGTACCACAATTTTTTGAACCATGTTTATATTTTCTGGGATACTTAAGGTGTATCCAAGTTCAGGTCCTTGTATGCAGTGCAGCCCTAAATTTTGGGGTGGCTCTGTCTTATTGATTTTCAGTTTTCCCAAGGTATATTCCCTAGACTGGTAGTGCCCTTGGCTCTGTAGCTCTGTTCTTTACTTGTTTTAGGGAACAGAATGCACTCCTCCAGAGAGGCAGTTGGCAATTTACATCCCGCCCATCAGCATAACAAGGCTCCCTGTTCTCCAGGGCCTGTCTTGCCTTTCTTGTTCTTACACATTTTGTGGATGTCCCTTTTGACCTGTGGGAAGTGATACTTCTTTGTAGTGCAGATTTGCATTGCCCGCTTGCTTGCTTGGCCAAAAAGGGCGTATGCGTTTTCTCCTGAATATATTCAGGAGAAAACGCATACGCCCTTTTTGGCCAAGTGCATCATTGTCGAAGTTGGGCCCCTCTTCCTGTGCTTTAAAGGTGATTCCAACCTACCTCTTGAAATCTGTTTCCTGCTATTCTGCCTCGCTTTCAAGTCCGCCTCGTTGCCTTCCCTCAACAGATTTTTGGACGATAGTTGTCCTTTATTACTCGGCCAGTTTGTGAATTGCTGTGCCCCTGAGCTCCATTTTTCAACTCGTTTTTGGTGAGCTGACCGCAAGTCCAAAATTTTGGTTCAGGACCTATACTGGTTCCCGGTGGGTGGCTGAGAATTTGGTTAATTCTTCTTCCTGCCGGGAAATTACAGTGATATGTGCCTGTCCAAATGCCTAACAGCTACTCTCTCATTGGTTCTCCCTCTTCCCTTACATCCTCTGCCAAATTGGCAACCTGTGCGAACCAAGAGGTTAAAGGGGCTGTCTCTCCAAGTTGGGAGGTTGATAGTAAAGCAGACGGAAAGTCAAACCGGAGCACCAGGAGAGGGACTATTCGTTGAGTTTTAGAAACCTTTCGTATTCACAGTGTGTCCGTTCCCTAGGTTTCCCGCACATGTTATAGCTGTACTAATATTCCCTTCAACCTGGAGAGTTCGGACCCATGGAATGGGTGCCATGCATTATTGCTTTAAAGGGTCTGCATTTGCTCACCCAATCTCACCAATCGTCTCAGTCCCAAGTGTCCCTCCTTATGCCACATCCAGCTGTCGTTGTAGATAGGGTCATTCCAGCCTTCATCAGAGACCCTGAAGGAATTGTAAAGAATTTCCCAGTTTTTTTGTTTTGTTTTTGAAATTCCTTTTTATAGTGGGTTTGAGCTGATTCTCGCTGCCATGTTTATGCCAGTCTAGACACACTTGATTCCCTTACGGAGACATATCAATACATAGGTTTTAAGATTCTTACTAGTCAGATATTTTCCTCTGTGGGAAATATGGGGTTTTGAGTCCCTTTCGCTGAGGACGGTGTAGGTCTTGTCTATTCCATAGTTGGTTTTTGGAACGCTACTTGTGCTTATATCAAACTCTGGTTTTATGCATCACCCCACCTCTCCTTCCCCCTTAAGCAGGTATAAGAGTGTTTTCTAAATGTGAGACACTGTTCTCTTTCCTAACTCAGTTCAAGTGTAGCCATGTTTACAGGATCTTCATAAGTGATATCTTATGATAAGTTTCTTTTTCTGTGTGACTTATTTCACTTAGAATCATCGTACCTGAATCCACCCATTTTGCTGCTACTGGTCTTATGACATTGATTTCATGGCTGAGGGATATTCCATCGTACGTAAGTACCACAATTTTTTGAACCATGTTTATATTTTCTGGGATACTTAAGGTGTATCCAAGTTGAGGTCCTTGTATGCAGTGCAGCCCTAAATTTTGGGGTGGCTCTGTCTTATTGATTTTCAGTTTTCCCAAGGTATATTCCCTAGACTGGTAGTGCCCTTGGCTCTGTAGCTCTGTTCTTTACTTGTTGTAGGGAACAGAATGCACTCCTCCAGAGAGGCAGTTGGCAATTTACATCCCGCCCATCAGCATAACAAGGCTCCCTGTTCTCCAGGGCCTGTCTTGCCTTTCTTGTTCTTACACATTTTGTGGATGTCCCTTTTGACCGGTGGGAAGTGATACTTCTTTGTAGTGCAGATTTGCATTGCCCGCTTGCTTGCTTGGCCAAAAAGGGCGTATGCGTTTTCTCCTGAATATATTCAGGAGAAAACGCATACGCCCTTTTTGGCCAAGTGCGTCATTGTCGAAGTTGTGCCCCTCTTCCTGTGCTTTAAAGGCGATTCCAACGTACCTCTTGAAATCTGTTTCCTGCTATTCTGCCTCGCTTTCAAGTCCGCCTCGTTGCCTTCCCTCAACAGATTTTTGGACGATAGTTGTCCTTTATTACTCGGCCAGTTTGTGAATTGCTGTGCCCCTGAGCTCCATTTTTCAACTCGTTTTTGGTGAGCTGACCGCAAGTCCAAAATTTTGGTTCAGGACCTATACTGGTTCCCGGTGGGTGGCTGAGAATTTGGTTAATTCTTCTTCCTGCCGGGAAATTACAGTGATATGTGCCCGTCCAAATGCCTAACAGCTACTCTCTCATTGGTTCTCCCTCTTCCCTTTCATCCTCTGCCAAATTGGCAACCTGTGCGAACCAAGAGGTTAAAGGGGCTGTCTCTCCAAGTTGGGAGGTTGATAGTAAAGCAGACGGAAAGTCAAACCGGAGCACCAGGAGAGGTACTATGCGTTGAGTTTTAGAAACCTTTCGTATTCACAGTGTGTCCGTTCTCTAGGTTACCCGCACATGTTATAGCTGTAGAAATATTCCCTTCAACCTGGAGAGTTCGGACTCATGGAATGGGTGCCATGCATTATTGCTTTAAAGGGTCTGCATTTGCTCACCCAATCTCACCAATCGTCTCAGTCCCAAGTGTCCCTCCTTATGCCACATCCAGCTGTCGTTGTAGATAGGGTCATTCCAGCTTTCATCAGAGACCCTGAAGGAATTGTAAAGAATTTCCCAGTGTTTTTGTTTTGTTTTTGAAATTCCTTTTTATAGTGGGTTTGAGCTGATTCTCGCTGCCATGTTTATGCCAGTCTAGACACACTTGATTCCCTTACGGAGACATATCAATACATAGGTTTTAAGATTCTTACTAGTCAGATATTTTCCTCTGCGGGAAATATGGGGTTTTGAGTCCCTTTCACTGAGGACGGTGTAGGTCTTGTCTATTCCATAGTTGGTTTTTGGAACGGTACCTGTGCTTATATCAAACTCTGGTTTTATGCATCACCCCACCTCTCCTTCCCCCTTAAGCAGGTATAAGAGTGTTTTCTAAATGTGAGACACTGTTCTCTTTCCTAACTCAGTTCAAGTGTAGCCATGTTTACAGGATCTTCATAAGTGATATCTTATGATAAGTTTCTTTTTCTGTGTGACTTATTTCACTTAGAATCATCGTACCTGAATCCACCCATTTTGCTGCTACTGGTCTTATGACATTGATTTCATGGCTGAGGGATATTCCATCGTACGTAAGTACCACAATTTTTTGAACCATGTTTATATTTTCTGGGATACTTAAGGTGTATCCAAGTTGAGGTCCTTGTATGCAGTGCAGCCCTAAATTTTGGGGTGGCTCTGTCTTATTGATTTTCAGTTTTCCCAAGGTATATTCCCTAGACTGGTAGTGCCCTTGGCTCTGTAGCTCTGTTCTTTACTTGTTGTAGGGAACAGAATGCACTCCTCCAGAGAGGCAGTTGGCAATTTACATGCCGCCCATCAGCATAACAAGGCTCCCTGTTCTCCAGGGCCTGTCTTGCCTTTCTTGTTCTTACACATTTTGTGGATGTCCCTTTTGACCGGTGGAAAGTGATACTTCTTTGTAGTGCAGATTTGCATTGCCCGCTTGCTTGTTTGGCCAAAAAGGGCGTATGCGTTTTCTCCTGAATATATTCAGGAGAAAACGCATACGCCCTTTTTGGCCAAGTGCGTCATTGTCGAAGTTGTGCCCCTCTTCCTGTGCTTTAAAGGCGATTCCAACGTACCTCTTGAAATCTGTTTCCTGCTATTCTGCCTCGCTTTCAAGTCCGCCTCGTTGCCTTCCCTCAACAGATTTTTGGACGATAGTTGTCCTTTATTACTCGGCCAGTTTGTGAATTGCTGTGCCCCTGAGCTCCATTTTTCAACTCGTTTTTGGTGAGCTAACCGCAAGTCCAAAATTTTGGTTCAGGACCTATACTGGTTCCCGGTGGGTGGCTGAGAATTTGGTTAATTCTTCTTCTTGCCGGGAAATTACAGTGATATGTGCCCGTCCAAATGTCTAACAGCTACTCTCTCATTGGTTCTCCCTCTTCCCTTTCATCCTCTGCCAAATTGGCAACCTGTGCGAACCAAGAGGTTAAAGGGGCTGTCTCTCCAAGTTGGGAGGTTGATAGTAAAGAAGACGGAAAGTCAAACCGGAGCACCAGGAGAGGGACTATTCGTTGAGTTTTAGAAACCTTTCGTATTCACAGTGTGTCCGTTCCCTAGGTTTCCCGCACATGTTATAGCTGTAGTAATATTCCCTTCAACCTGGAGAGTTCGGACCCATGGAATGGGTGCCATGCATTATTGCTTTAAAGGGTCTGCATTTGCTCACCCAATCTCACCAATCGTCTCAGTCCCAAGTGTCCCTCCTTATGCCACATCCAGCTGTCATTGTAGATAGGGTCATTCCAGCTTTCATCAGAGACCCTGAAGGAATTGTAAAGAATTTCCCAGTTTTTTTGTTTTGTTTTTGAAATTCTTTTTTATAGTGGGTTTGAGCTGATTCTCGCTGCCACATTTATGCCAGTCTAGACACACTTGATTCCCTTACGGAGACATATCAATACATAGGTTTTAAGATTCTTACTAGTCAGATATTTTCCTCTGTGGGAAATATGGGGTTTTGAGTCCCTTTCGCTGAGGACGGTGTAGGTCTTGTCTATTCCATAGTTGGTTTTTGGAACGGTACCTGTGCTTATATCAAACTCTGGTTTTATGCATCACCCCACCTCTCCTTCCCCCTTAAGCAGGTATAAGAGTGTTTTCTAAATGTGAGACACTGTTCTCTTTCCTAACTCAGTTCAAGTGTAGCCATGTTTACAGGATCTTCATAAGTGATATCTTATGATAAGTTTCTTTTTCTGTGTGACTTATTTCACTTAGAATCATCGTACCTGAATCCACCCATTTTGCTGCTACTGGTCTTATGACATTGATTTCATGGCTGAGGGATATTCCATCGTACGTAAGTACCACAATTTTTTGAACCATGTTTATATTTTCTGGGATACTTAAGGTGTATCCAAGTTGAGGTCCTTGTATGCAGTGCAGCCCTAAATTTTGGGGTGGCTCTGTCTTATTGATTTTCAGTTTTCCCAAGGTATATTCCTTAGACTGGTAGTGCCCTTGGCTCTGTAGCTCTGTTCTTTACTTGTTGTAGGGAACAGAATGCACTCCTCCAGAGAGGCAGTTGGCAATTTACATCCCGCCCATCAGCATAACAAGGCTCCCTGTTCTCCAGGGCCTGTCTTGCCTTTCTTGTTCTTACACATTTTGTGGATGTCCCTTTTGACCGGTGGGAAGTGATACTTCTTTGTAGTGCAGATTTGCATTGCCCGCTTGCTTGCTTGGCCAAAAAGGGCGTATGCGTTTTCTCCTGAATATATTCAGGAGAAAACGCATACGCCCTTTTTGGCCAAGTGCGTCATTGTCGAAGTTGTGCCCCTCTTCCTGTGCTTTAAAGGCGATTCCAACGTACCTCTTGAAATCTGTTTCCTGCTATTCTGCCTCGCTTTCAAGTCCGCCTCGTTGCCTTCCCTCAACAGATTTTTGGACGATAGTTGTCCTTTATTACTCGGCTAGTTTGTGAATTGCTGTGCCCCTGAGCTCCATTTTTCAACTCGTTTTTGGTGAGCTGACCGCAAGTCCAAAATTTTGGTTCAGGACCTATACTGGTTCCCGGTGGGTGGCTGAGAATTTGGTTAATTCTTCTTCCTGCCGGGAAATTACAGTGATATGTGCCCGTCCAAATGCCTAACAGCTACTCTCTCATTGGTTCTCCCTCTTCCCTTTCATCCTCTGCCAAATTGGCAACCTGTGCGAACCAAGAGGTTAAAGGGGCTGTCTCTCCAAGTTGGGAGGTTGATAGTAAAGCAGACGGAAAGTCAAACCGGAGCACCAGGAGAGGGACTATGCGTTGAGTTTTAGAAACCTTTCGTATTCACAGTGTGTCCGTTCTCTAGGTTTCCCGCACATGTTATAGCTGTAGTAATATTCCCTTCAACCTGGAGAGTTCGGACCCATGGAATGGGTGCCATGCATTATTGCTTTAAAGGGTCTGCATTTGCTCACCCAATCTCACCAATCGTCTCAGTCCCAAGTGTCCCTCCTTATGCCACATCCAGCTGTCGTTGTAGATAGGGTCATTCCAGCCTTCATCAGAGACCCTGAAGGAATTGTAAAGAATTTCCCAGTTTTTTTGTTTTGTTTTTGAAATTCCTTTTTATAGTGGGTTTGAGCTGATTCTCGCTGCCATGTTTATGCCAGTCTAGACACACTTGATTCCCTTACGGAGACATATCAATACATAGGTTTTAAGATTCTTACTAGTCAGATATTTTCCTCTGCGGGAAATATGGGGTTTTGAGTCCCTTTCGCTGAGGATGGTGTAGGTCTTGTCTATTCCATAGTTGGTTTTTGGAACGGTACCTGTGCTTATATCAAACTCTGGTTTTATGCATCACCCCACCTCTCCTTCCCCCTTAAGCAGGTATAAGAGTGTTTTCTAAATGTGAGACACTGTTCTCTTTCCTAACTCAGTTCAAGTGTAGCCATGTTTACAGGATCTTCATAAGTGATATCTTATGATAAGTTTCTTTTTCTGTGTGACTTATTTCACTTAGAATCATCGTACCTGAATCCACCCATTTTGCTGCTACTGGTCTTATGACATTGATTTCATGGCTGAGGGATATTCCATCGTACGTAAGTACCACAATTTTTTGAACCATGTTTATATTTTCTGGGATACTTAAGGTGTATCCAAGTTGAGGTCCTTGTATGCAGTGCAGCCCTAAATTTTGGGGTGGCTCTGTCTTATTGATTTTCAGTTTTCCCAAGGTATATTCCCTAGACTGGTAGTGCCCTTGGCTCTGTAGCTCTGTTCTTTACTTGTTGTAGGGAACAGAATGCACTCCTCCAGAGAGGCAGTTGGCAATTTACATGCCGCCCATCAGCATAACAAGGCTCCCTGTTCTCCAGGGCCTGTCTTGCCTTTCTTGTTCTTACACATTTTGTGGATGTCCCTTTTGACCGGTGGGAAGTGATACTTCTTTGTAGTGCAGATTTGCATTGCCCGCTTGCTTGCTTGGCCAAAAAGGGCGTATGCATTTTCTCCTGAATATATTCAGGAGAAAACGCATACGCCCTTTTTGGCCAAGTGCATCATTGTCGAAGTTGTGCCCCTCTTCCTGTGCTTTGAAGGCGATTCCAACGTACCTCTTGAAATCTGTTTCCTGCTATTCTGCCTCGCTTTCAAGTCCGCCTCGTTGCCTTCCCTCAACAGATTTTTGGACGATAGTTGTCCTTTATTACTCGGCCAGTTTGTGAATTGCTGTGCCCCTGAGCTCCATTTTTCAACTCGTTTTTGGTGAGCTGACCGCAAGTCCAAAATTTTGGTTCAGGACCTATACTGGTTCCCGGTGGGTGGCTGAGAATTTGGTTAATTCTTCTTCCTGCCGGGAAATTACAGTGATATGTGCCCGTCCAAATGCCTAACAGCTACTCTCTCTTTGGTTCTCCCTCTTCCCTTTCATCCTCTGCCAAATTGGCAACCTGTGCGAACCAAGAGGTTAAAGGGGCTGTCTCTCCAAGTTGGGAGGTTGATAGTAAAGCAGACGGAAAGTCAAACCGGAGCACCAGGAGAGGGACTATGCGTTGAGTTTTAGAAACCTTTCGTATTCACAGTGTGTCCGTTCTCTAGGTTTCCCGCACATGTTATAGCTGTAGAAATATTCCCTTCAACCTGGAGAGTTCGGACTCATGGAATGGGTGCCATGCATTATTGCTTTAAAGGGTCTGCATTTGCTCACCCAATCTCACCAATCGTCTCAGTCCCAAGTGTCCCTCCTTATGCCACATCCAGCTGTCGTTGTAGATAGGGTCATTCCAGGTTTCATCAGAGACCCTGAAGGAATTGTAAAGAATTTCCCAGTGTTTTTGTTTTGTTTTTGAAATTCCTTTTTATAGTGGGTTTGAGCTGATTCTCGCTGCCATGTTTATGCCAGTCTAGACACACTTGATTCCCTTACGGAGACATATCAATACATAGGTTTTAAGATTCTTACTAGTCAGATATTTTCCTCTGCGGGAAATATGGGGTTTTGAGTCCCTTTCGCTGAGGACGGTGTAGGTCTTGTCTATTCCATAGTTGGTTTTTGGAACGGTACCTGTGCTTATATCAAACTCTGGTTTTATGCATCACCCCACCTCTCCTTCCCCCTTAAGCAGGTATAAGAGTGTTTTCTAAATGTGAGACACTGTTCTCTTTCCTAACTCAGTTCAAGTGTAGCCATGTTTACAGGATCTTCATAAGTGATATCTTATGATAAGTTTCTTTTTCTGTGTGACTTATTTCACTTAGAATCATCGTACCTGAATCCACCCATTTTGCTGCTACTGGTCTTATGACATTGATTTCATGGCTGAGGGATATTCCATCGTACGTAAGTACCACAATTTTTTGAACCATGTTTATATTTTCTGGGATACTTAAGGTGTATCCAAGTTGAGGTCCTTGTATGCAGTGCAGCCCTAAATTTTGGGGTGGCTCTGTCTTATTGATTTTCAGTTTTCCCAAGGTATATTCCCTAGACTGGTAGTGCCCTTGGCTCTGTAGCTCTGTTCTTTACTTGCTGTAGGGAACACAATGCACTCCTCCAGAGAGGCAGTTGGCAATTTACATCCCGCCCATCAGCATAACAAGGCTCCCTGTTCTCCAGGGCCTGTCTTGCCTTTCTTGTTCTTACACATTTTGTGGATGTCCCTTTTGACCGGTGGGAAGTGATACTTCTTTGTAGTGCAGATTTGCATTGCCCGCTTGCTTGCTTGGCCAAAAAGGGCGTATGCGTTTTCTCCTGAATATATTCAGGAGAAAACACATACACCCTTTTTGGCCAAGTGCATCATTGTCGAAGTTGTGCCCCTCTTCCTGTGCTTTAAAGGCGATTCCAACGTACCTCTTGAAATCTGTTTCCTGCTATTCTGCCTCGCTTTCAAGTCCGCCTCGTTGCCTTCCCTCAACAGATTTTTGGACGATAGTTGTCCTTTATTACTCGGCCAGTTTGTGAATTGCTGTGCCCCTGAGCTCCATTTTTCAACTCGTTTTTGGTGAGCTAACCGCAAGTCCAAAATTTTGGTTCAGGACCTATACTGGTTCCCGGTGGGTGGCTGAGAATTTGGTTAATTCTTCTTCTTGCCGGGAAATTACAGTGATATGTGCCCGTCCAAATGTCTAACAGCTACTCTCTCATTGGTTCTCCCTCTTCCCTTTCATCCTCTGCCAAATTGGCAACCTGTGCGAACCAAGAGGTTAAAGGGGCTGTCTCTCCAAGTTGGGAGGTTGATAGTAAAGCAGACGGAAAGTCAAACCGGAGCACCAGGAGAGGGACTATGCGTTGAGTTTTAGAAACCTTTCGTATTCACAGTGTGTCCGTTCTCTAGGTTTCCCGCACATGTTATAGCTGTAGTAATATTCCCTTCAACCTGGAGAGTTCGGACCCATGGAATGGGTGCCATGCATTATTGCTTTAAAGGGTCTGCATTTGCTCACCCAATCTCACCAATCGTCTCAGTCCCAAGTGTCCCTCCTTATGCCACATCCAGCTGTCGTTGTAGATAGGGTCATTCCAGCCTTCATCAGAGACCCTGAAGGAATTGTAAAGAATTTCCCAGTTTTTTTGTTTTGTTTTTGAAATTCCTTTTTATAGTGGGTTTGAGCTGATTCTCGCTGCCATGTTTATGCCAGTCTAGACACACTTGATTCCCTTACGGAGACATATCAATACATAGGTTTTAAGATTCTTACTAGTCAGATATTTTCCTCTGCGGGAAATATGGGGTTTTGAGTCCCTTTCGCTGAGGATGGTGTAGGTCTTGTCTATTCCATAGTTGGTTTTTGGAACGGTACCTGTGCTTATATCAAACTCTGGTTTTATGCATCACCCCACCTCTCCTTCCCCCTTAAGCAGGTATAAGAGTGTTTTCTAAATGTGAGACACTGTTCTCTTTCCTAACTCAGTTCAAGTGTAGCCATGTTTACAGGATCTTCATAAGTGATATCTTATGATAAGTTTCTTTTTCTGTGTGACTTATTTCACTTAGAATAATCGTACCTGAATCCACCCATTTTGCTGCTACTGGTCTTATGACATTGATTTCATGGCTGAGGGATATTCCATCGTACGTAAGTACCACAATTTTTTGAACCATGTTTATATTTTCTGGGATACTTAAGGTGTATCCAAGTTGAGGTCCTTGTATGCAGTGCAGCCCTAAATTTTGGGGTGGCTCTGTCTTATTGATTTTCAGTTTTCCCAAGGTATATTCCCTAGACTGGTAGTGCCCTTGGCTCTGTAGCTCTGTTCTTTACTTGTTGTAGGGAACAGAATGCACTCCTCCAGAGAGGCAGTTGGCAATTTACATGCCGCCCATCAGCATAACAAGGCTCCCTGTTCTCCAGGGCCTGTCTTGCCTTTCTTGTTCTTACACATTTTGTGGATGTCCCTTTTGACCGGTGGGAAGTGATACTTCTTTGTAGTGCAGATTTGCATTGCCCGCTTGCTTGCTTGGCCAAAAAGGGCGTATGCATTTTCTCCTGAATATATTCAGGAGAAAACGCATACGCCCTTTTTGGCCAAGTGCATCATTGTCGAAGTTGTGCCCCTCTTCCTGTGCTTTGAAGGCGATTCCAACGTACCTCTTGAAATCTGTTTCCTGCTATTCTGCCTCGCTTTCAAGTCCGCCTCGTTGCCTTCCCTCAACAGATTTTTGGACGATAGTTGTCCTTTATTACTCGGCCAGTTTGTGAATTGCTGTGCCCCTGAGCTCCATTTTTCAACTCGTTTTTGGTGAGCTGACCGCAAGTCCAAAATTTTGGTTCAGGACCTATACTGGTTCCCGGTGGGTGGCTGAGAATTTGGTTAATTCTTCTTCCTGCCGGGAAATTACAGTGATATGTGCCCGTCCAAATGCCTAACAGCTACTCTCTCATTGGTTCTCCCTCTTCCCTTTCATCCTCTGCCAAATTGGCAACCTGTGCGAACCAAGAGGTTAAAGGGGCTGTCTCTCCAAGTTGGGAGGTTGATAGTAAAGCAGACGGAAAGTCAAACCGGAGCACCAGGAGAGGGACTATGCGTTGAGTTTTAGAAACCTTTCGTATTCACAGTGTGTCCGTTCTCTAGGTTTCCCGCACATGTTATAGCTGTAGTAATATTCCCTTCAACCTGGAGAGTTCGGACCCATGGAATGGGTGCCATGCATTATTGCTTTAAAGGGTCTGCATTTGCTCACCCAATCTCACCAATCGTCTCAGTCCCAAGTGTCCCGCCTTATGCCACATCCAGCTGTCGTTGTAGATAGGGTCATTCCAGCCTTCATCAGAGACCCTGAAGGAATTGTAAAGAATTTCCCAGTGTTTTTGTTTTGTTTTTGAAATTCCTTTTTATAGTGGGTTTGAGCTTATTCTCGCTGCCATGTTTATGCCAGTCTAGACACACTTGATTCCCTTACGGAGACATATCAATACATAGGTTTTAAGATTCTTACTAGTCAGATATTTTCCTCTGCGGGAAATATGGGGTTTTGAGTCCCTTTCGCTGAGGATGGTGTAGGTCTTGTCTATTCCATAGTTGGTTTTTGGAACGGTACCTGTGCTTATATCAAACTCTGGTTTTATGCATCACCCCACCTCTCCTTCCCCCTTAAGCAGGTATAAGAGTGTTTTCTAAATGTGAGACACTGTTCTCTTTCCTAACTCAGTTCAAGTGTAGCCATGTTTACAGGATCTTCATAAGTGATATCTTATGATAAGTTTCTTTTTCTGTGTGACTTATTTCACTTAGAATCATCGTACCTGAATCCACCCATTTTGCTGCTACTGGTCTTATGACATTGATTTCATGGCTGAGGGATATTCCATCGTACGTAAGTACCACAATTTTTTGAACCATGTTTATATTTTCTGGGATACTTAAGGTGTATCCAAGTTGAGGTCCTTGTATGCAGTGCAGCCCTAAATTTTGGGGTGGCTCTGTCTTATTGATTTTCAGTTTTCCCAAGGTATATTCCCTAGACTGGTAGTGCCCTTGGCTCTGTAGCTCTGTTCTTTACTTGCTGTAGGGAACACAATGCACTCCTCCAGAGAGGCAGTTGGCAATTTACATCCCGCCCATCAGCATAACAAGGCTCCCTGTTCTCCAGGGCCTGTCTTGCCTTTCTTGTTCTTACACATTTTGTGGATGTCCCTTTTGACCGGTGGGAAGTGATACTTCTTTGTAGTGCAGATTTGCATTGCCCGCTTGCTTGCTTGGCCAAAAAGGGCGTATGCGTTTTCTCCTGAATATATTCAGGAGAAAACACATACACCCTTTTTGGCCAAGTGCATCATTGTCGAAGTTGTGCCCCTCTTCCTGTGCTTTAAAGGCGATTCCAACGTACCTCTTGAAATCTGTTTCCTGCTATTCTGCCTCGCTTTCAAGTCCGCCTCGTTGCCTTCCCTCAACAGATTTTTGGACGATAGTTGTCCTTTATTACTCGGCCAGTTTGTGAATTGCTGTGCCCCTGAGCTCCATTTTTCAACTCGTTTTTGGTGAGCTAACCGCAAGTCCAAAATTTTGGTTCAGGACCTATACTGGTTCCCGGTGGGTGGCTGAGAATTTGGTTAATTCTTCTTCTTGCCGGGAAATTACAGTGATATGTGCCCGTCCAAATGTCTAACAGCTACTCTCTCATTGGTTCTCCCTCTTCCCTTTCATCCTCTGCCAAATTGGCAACCTGTGCGAACCAAGAGGTTAAAGGGGCTGTCTCTCCAAGTTGGGAGGTTGATAGTAAAGCAGACGGAAAGTCAAACCGGAGCACCAGGAGAGGGACTATGCGTTGAGTTTTAGAAACCTTTCGTATTCACAGTGTGTCCGTTCTCTAGGTTTCCCGCACATGTTATAGCTGTAGTAATATTCCCTTCAACCTGGAGAGTTCGGACCCATGGAATGGGTGCCATGCATTATTGCTTTAAAGGGTCTGCATTTGTTCACCCAATCTCACCAATCGTCTCAGTCCCAAGTGTCCCTCCTTATGCCACATCCAGCTGTCGTTGTAGATAGGGTCATTCCAGCCTTCATCAGAGACCCTGAAGGAATTGTAAAGAATTTCCCAGTTTTTTTGTTTTGTTTTTGAAATTCCTTTTTATAGTGGGTTTGAGCTGATTCTCGCTGCCATGTTTATGCCAGTCTAGACACACTTGATTCCCTTACGGAGACATATCAATACATAGGTTTTAAGATTCTTACTAGTCAGATATTTTCCTCTGCGGGAAATATGGGGTTTTGAGTCCCTTTCGCTGAGGATGGTGTAGGTCTTGTCTATTCCATAGTTGGTTTTTGGAACGGTACCTGTGCTTATATCAAACTCTGGTTTTATGCATCACCCCACCTCTCCTTCCCCCTTAAGCAGGTATAAGAGTGTTTTCTAAATGTGAGACACTGTTCTCTTTCCTAACTCAGTTCAAGTGTAGCCATGTTTACAGGATCTTCATAAGTGATATCTTATGATAAGTTTCTTTTTCTGTGTGACTTATTTCACTTAGAATCATCGTACCTGAATCCACCCATTTTGCTGCTACTGGTCTTATGACATTGATTTCATGGCTGAGGGATATTCCATCGTACGTAAGTACCACAATTTTTTGAACCATGTTTATATTTTCTGGGATACTTAAGGTGTATCCAAGTTGAGGTCCTTGTATGCAGTGCAGCCCTAAATTTTGGGGTGGCTCTGTCTTATTGATTTTCAGTTTTCCCAAGGTATATTCCCTAGACTGGTAGTGCCCTTGGCTCTGTAGCTCTGTTCTTTACTTGTTGTAGGGAACAGAATGCACTCCTCCAGAGAGGCAGTTGGCAATTTACATGCCGCCCATCAGCATAACAAGGCTCCCTGTTCTCCAGGGCCTGTCTTGCCTTTCTTGTTCTTACACATTTTGTGGATGTCCCTTTTGACCGGTGGGAAGTGATACTTCTTTGTAGTGCAGATTTGCATTGCCCGCTTGCTTGCTTGGCCAAAAAGGGCGTATGCATTTTCTCCTGAATATATTCAGGAGAAAACGCATACGCCCTTTTTGGCCAAGTGCATCATTGTCGAAGTTGTGCCCCTCTTCCTGTGCTTTGAAGGCGATTCCAACGTACCTCTTGAAATCTGTTTCCTGCTATTCTGCCTCGCTTTCAAGTCCGCCTCGTTGCCTTCCCTCAACAGATTTTTGGACGATAGTTGTCCTTTATTACTCGGCCAGTTTGTGAATTGCTGTGCCCCTGAGCTCCATTTTTCAACTCGTTTTTGGTGAGCTGACCGCAAGTCCAAAATTTTGGTTCAGGACCTATACTGGTTCCCGGTGGGTGGCTGAGAATTTGGTTAATTCTTCTTCCTGCCGGGAAATTACAGTGATATGTGCCCGTCCAAATGCCTAACAGCTACTCTCTCTTTGGTTCTCCCTCTTCCCTTTCATCCTCTGCCAAATTGGCAACCTGTGCGAACCAAGAGGTTAAAGGGGCTGTCTCTCCAAGTTTGGAGGTTGATAGTAAAGCAGACCGAAAGTCAAACCGGAGCACAAGGAGAGGGACTATTCGTTGAGTTTTAGAAACCTTTCGTATTCACAGTGTGTCCGTTCTCTAGGTTTCCCGCACATGTTATAGCTGTAGAAATATTCCCTTCAACCTGGAGAGTACGGACTCATGGAATGGGTGCCATGCATTATTGCTTTAAAGGGTCTGCATTTGCTCACCCAATCTCCCCAATCGTCTCAGTCCCAAGTGTCCCTCCTTATGCCACATCCAGCTGTCGTTGTAGATAGGGTCATTCCAGGTTTCATCAGAGACCCTGAAGGAATTGTAAAGAATTTCCCAGTGTTTTTGTTTTGTTTTTGAAATTCCTTTTTATAGTGGGTTTGAGCTGATTCTCGCTGCCATGTTTATGCCAGTCTAGACACACTTGATTCCCTTACGGAGACATATCAATACATAGGTTTTAAGATTCTTACTAGTCAGATATTTTCCTCTGCGGGAAATATGGGGTTTTGAGTCCCTTTCGCTGAGGATGGTGTAGGTCTTGTCTATTCCATAGTTGGTTTTTGGAACGGTACCTGTGCTTATATCAAACTCTGGTTTTATGCATCACCCCACCTCTCCTTCCCCCTTAAGCAGGTATAAGAGTGTTTTCTAAATGTGAGACACTGTTCTCTTTCCTAACTCAGTTCAAGTGTAGCCATGTTTACAGGATCTTCATAAGTGATATCTTATGATAAGTTTCTTTTTCTGTGTGACTTATTTCACTTAGAATCATCGTACCTGAATCCACCCATTTTGCTGCTACTGGTCTTATGACATTGATTTCATGGCTGAGGGATATTCCATCGTACGTAAGTACCACAATTTTTTGAACCATGTTTATATTTTCTGGGATACTTAAGGTGTATCCAAGTTGAGGTCCTTGTATGCAGTGCAGCCCTAAATTTTGGGGTGGCTCTGTCTTATTGATTTTCAGTTTTCCCAAGGTATATTCCCTAGACTGGTAGTGCCCTTGGCTCTGTAGCTCTGTTCTTTACTTGCTGTAGGGAACACAATGCACTCCTCCAGAGAGGCAGTTGGCAATTTACATCCCGCCCATCAGCATAACAAGGCTCCCTGTTCTCCAGGGCCTGTCTTGCCTTTCTTGTTCTTACACATTTTGTGGATGTCCCTTTTGACCGGTGCGAAGTGATACTTCTTTGTAGTGCAGATTTGCATTGCCCGCTTGCTTGCTTGGCCAAAAAGGGCGTATGCGTTTTCTCCTGAATATATTCAGGAGAAAACACATACGCCCTTTTTGGCCAAGTGCATCATTGTCGAAGTTGTGCCCCTCTTCCTGTGCTTTAAAGGCGATTCCAACGTACCTCTTGAAATCTGTTTCCTGCTATTCTGCCTCGCTTTCAAGTCCGCCTCGTTGCCTTCCCTCAACAGATTTTTGGACGATAGTTGTCCTTTATTACTCGGCCAGTTTGTGAATTGCTGTGCCCCTGAGCTCCATTTTTCAACTCGTTTTTGGTGAGCTAACCGCAAGTCCAAAATTTTGGTTCAGGACCTATACTGGTTCCCGGTGGGTGGCTGAGAATTTGGTTAATTCTTCTTCTTGCCGGGAAATTACAGTGATATGTGCCCGTCCAAATGTCTAACAGCTACTCTCTCATTGGTTCTCCCTCTTCCCTTTCATCCTCTGCCAAATTGGCAACCTGTGCGAACCAAGAGGTTAAAGGGGCTGTCTCTCCAAGTTGGGAGGTTGATAGTAAAGCAGACGGAAAGTCAAACCGGAGCACCAGGAGAGGGACTATGCGTTGAGTTTTAGAAACCTTTCGTATTCACAGTGTGTCCGTTCTCTAGGTTTCCCGCACATGTTATAGCTGTAGTAATATTCCCTTCAACCTGGAGAGTTCGGACCCATGGAATGGGTGCCATGCATTATTGCTTTAAAGGGTCTGCATTTGCTCACCCAATCTCACCAATCGTCTCAGTCCCAAGTGTCCCTCCTTATGCCACATCCAGCTGTCGTTGTAGATAGGGTCATTCCAGCCTTCATCAGAGACCCTGAAGGAATTGTAAAGAATTTCCCAGTTTTTTTGTTTTGTTTTTGAAATTCCTTTTTATAGTGGGTTTGAGCTGATTCTCGCTGCCATGTTTATGCCAGTCTAGACACACTTGATTCCCTTACGGAGACATATCAATACATAGGTTTTAAGATTCTTACTAGTCAGATATTTTCCTCTGCGGGAAATATGGGGTTTTGAGTCCCTTTCGCTGAGGATGGTGTAGGTCTTGTCTATTCCATAGTTGGTTTTTGGAACGGTACCTGTGCTTATATCAAACTCTGGTTTTATGCATCACCCCACCTCTCCTTCCCCCTTAAGCAGGTATAAGAGTGTTTTCTAAATGTGAGACACTGTTCTCTTTCCTAACTCAGTTCAAGTGTAGCCATGTTTACAGGATCTTCATAAGTGATATCTTATGATAAGTTTCTTTTTCTGTGTGACTTATTTCACTTAGAATAATCGTACCTGAATCCACCCATTTTGCTGCTACTGGTCTTATGACATTGATTTCATGGCTGAGGGATATTCCATCGTACGTAAGTACCACAATTTTTTGAACCATGTTTATATTTTCTGGGATACTTAAGGTGTATCCAAGTTGAGGTCCTTGTATGCAGTGCAGCCCTAAATTTTGGGGTGGCTCTGTCTTATTGATTTTCAGTTTTCCCAAGGTATATTCCCTAGACTGGTAGTGCCCTTGGCTCTGTAGCTCTGTTCTTTACTTGTTGTAGGGAACAGAATGCACTCCTCCAGAGAGGCAGTTGGCAATTTACATGCCGCCCATCAGCATAACAAGGCTCCCTGTTCTCCAGGGCCTGTCTTGCCTTTCTTGTTCTTACACATTTTGTGGATGTCCCTTTTGACCGGTGGGAAGTGATACTTCTTTGTAGTGCAGATTTGCATTGCCCGCTTGCTTGCTTGGCCAAAAAGGGCGTATGCATTTTCTCCTGAATATATTCAGGAGAAAACGCATACGCCCTTTTTGGCCAAGTGCATCATTGTCGAAGTTGTGCCCCTCTTCCTGTGCTTTGAAGGCGATTCCAACGTACCTCTTGAAATCTGTTTCCTGCTATTCTGCCTCGCTTTCAAGTCCGCCTCGTTGCCTTCCCTCAACAGATTTTTGGACGATAGTTGTCCTTTATTACTCGGCCAGTTTGTGAATTGCTGTGCCCCTGAGCTCCATTTTTCAACTCGTTTTTGGTGAGCTGACCGCAAGTCCAAAATTTTGGTTCAGGACCTATACTGGTTCCCGGTGGGTGGCTGAGAATTTGGTTAATTCTTCTTCCTGCCGGGAAATTACAGTGATATGTGCCCGTCCAAATGCCTAACAGCTACTCTCTCATTGGTTCTCCCTCTTCCCTTTCATCCTCTGCCAAATTGGCAACCTGTGCGAACCAAGAGGTTAAAGGGGCTGTCTCTCCAAGTTGGGAGGTTGATAGTAAAGCAGACGGAAAGTCAAACCGGAGCACCAGGAGAGGGACTATGCGTTGAGTTTTAGAAACCTTTCGTATTCACAGTGTGTCCGTTCTCTAGGTTTCCCGCACATGTTATAGCTGTAGTAATATTCCCTTCAACCTGGAGAGTTCGGACCCATGGAATGGGTGCCATGCATTATTGCTTTAAAGGGTCTGCATTTGCTCACCCAATCTCACCAATCGTCTCAGTCCCAAGTGTCCCGCCTTATGCCACATCCAGCTGTCGTTGTAGATAGGGTCATTCCAGCCTTCATCAGAGACCCTGAAGGAATTGTAAAGAATTTCCCAGTGTTTTTGTTTTGTTTTTGAAATTCCTTTTTATAGTGGGTTTGAGCTTATTCTCGCTGCCATGTTTATGCCAGTCTAGACACACTTGATTCCCTTACGGAGACATATCAATACATAGGTTTTAAGATTCTTACTAGTCAGATATTTTCCTCTGCGGGAAATATGGGGTTTTGAGTCCCTTTCGCTGAGGATGGTGTAGGTCTTGTCTATTCCATAGTTGGTTTTTGGAACGGTACCTGTGCTTATATCAAACTCTGGTTTTATGCATCACCCCACCTCTCCTTCCCCCTTAAGCAGGTATAAGAGTGTTTTCTAAATGTGAGACACTGTTCTCTTTCCTAACTCAGTTCAAGTGTAGCCATGTTTACAGGATCTTCATAAGTGATATCTTATGATAAGTTTCTTTTTCTGTGTGACTTATTTCACTTAGAATCATCGTACCTGAATCCACCCATTTTGCTGCTACTGGTCTTATGACATTGATTTCATGGCTGAGGGATATTCCATCGTACGTAAGTACCACAATTTTTTGAACCATGTTTATATTTTCTGGGATACTTAAGGTGTATCCAAGTTGAGGTCCTTGTATGCAGTGCAGCCCTAAATTTGGGGTGGCTCTGTCTTATTGATTTTCAGTTTTCCCAAGGTATATTCCCTAGACTGGTAGTGCCCTTGGCTCTGTAGCTCTGTTCTTTACTTGCTGTAGGGAACCACAATGCACTCCTCCAGAGAGGCAGTTGGCAATTTACATCCCGCCCATCAGCATAACAAGGCTCCCTGTTCTCCAGGGCCTGTCTTGCCTTTCTTGTTCTTACACATTTTGTGGATGTCCCTTTTGACCGGTGGGAAGTGATACTTCTTTGTAGTGCAGATTTGCATTGCCCGCTTGCTTGCTTGGCCAAAAAGGGCGTATGCGTTTTCTCCTGAATATATTCAGGAGAAAACACATACACCCTTTTTGGCCAAGTGCATCATTGTCGAAGTTGTGCCCCTCTTCCTGTGCTTTAAAGGCGATTCCAACG